>NC_143550.1:95986060-96140454 GCF_054136105.1 Typopeltis vanoorti | reverse complement strand
ATAGGAAGCATATATATATATATATATATATATATATACCAATAGGAAGCATATATATATATATATATATATATATATATATATATACAACTGAGAAAAATGACTATATATATATATATATATATATATATAGTCATTTTTCTCAGTTGTGTTTCCTGATAGTCATTTTCATACTAAGGTTATCATCCGAATTTTGAATTGAAAAAACCGTTAGCGAATCGAAAACGAACTGGAAGATCGAATTTCAACATACTGTACATCTGTACACGAATCTAGGACGCTTACATGCTAATGTCGCACTCAGAAGAGTTAAAAAAAAAAAAAAAAAGAAGAAGAAGAAGAAGAAGAAGGGAGATTGTGGAACTCAGTTGCATATTAGGAAATCGAGATGAGCGAATTCCCAAGAAAGATTTGAAATTGTTTCCGTATAAAATCCAACGGGTGCATGAGTTTATGGCAGAAGCCAGACCATCTTTGCTTGAACTTGTAAATTAATAAGAAATTTTTTGGAAACATTGCTCATGGGCAATGATTATTTCCACTTGAATGCCTTGTCAAAAAAAAAAAAAAAAGGATCCTGACTGATTTAAAACGAAAATGTCAATTTGGGCTTCGAAAAATCCTCAGAAAATATATGAACGACAAATGTATGTTGTTCGGATAACTTTACGGTGTTACAGCTTTGTAAAAGTCATCGTATTCTACTTGTCTGAGTATAATGATGGCTATTGCAAGAAAAATAAACTGGGGAGTAATCACGGAAAAATGATAAATGCATTTGTGTGTGTGTGTGTGTGTGTGTGTGTGTGTGTGTGTGTGTGTGTGTGTGTGTGTGTGTGTGTGTGTGTGTGTGTGTGTGTGTGTGTGTGTGTGTGTGTGTGTGTGTGCGCGCGCGTGCGTGCGTGAGTGTAGGGGAGTGCGCCGGCAATATGTGAAATGTGTGCGACGCACATAGGCGTCAGGATAGTAAAGGCGCCAAAGATATCAGCCGAGGAGGAAATACCTTTTAAAAATATTATTCATTAATTATATCAAAATAAATTACATTTTCGTTTAAATTTTAATTATATTTTATACATTTGTCTTAAACAAATTATTCATAATCACTTATTTGTTATTATTCCTTAAGATCTTATTTTATTCTGATCCTAGTTCTAACAAGTAGTTTAGCGTAAACAAGTAAACACTTGAACTAGCGTAAGTTTTCTATTTACAGAATGACGCCCGTTTGAATTTGTTTAATCTTGTTCACACTCGCATTTGTTCTAAACATATATATAAGAAAATCTGCTGCCTTTTTTAACTTTATTCTATATTCTGCTGTTATCAGCAGAATATAGGCAACATCTTGCAATGTACCTGAATCGTCATGAGAAAAATTTAAAACATTTGATCAATTACAAAAAATGGACAGAATTAATTACATCCTTAAAAAATAAAACTTATATTGATCATTTGCAACAAACAGTTTTAGATAATAAAAGGAAACGTTGGTATGAAGATATAAATAAAAATAATAATTTTGTAGTACAGTTTTTAGGCAAACAAAATTAGCTCTTCGTGATAAACGTAATAAACTTTACGATCGCAACAATGGCAATTTTTTTAAAATGCATTGAGATGGTAGAAAAGTTTGATCCTTTTATATCGGAACACACGCGACGTGTAGCTAATGATCCTGACTTTAAAAATATGCACTCTTATTTAGGAGATGAAATTCAAAATGAAATACTCACTTTATTGGCATCAAATATTGAAAATAACGTTTTTATAAAGTTTTTATTGGGGGAGGGGTATAGGAGCGCCAACTAAAGTTTTGCACACAGGCGACGGACACTACTGGTGCGCCGCCCCTGTGTGTGTGTGTGTGTGTGTGTGTGTGTGTGTGTGTGTGTGTGTGTGTGTGTGTGTGTGTGTGTGTGTGTGTGTGTGTGTGTGTGTGTGTGTGTGTGTGTGTGTGTGTGTGTGTGTGTGTGTGTGACTACACACTTACAGCAGCTCCATTATACTCATATGTGGCTTCAAAAAGGAGGTATGCCATAGCATACACCAGGGTTTCCCAAACTGTGTTCAGCAGAAGGTGAATACGTATTCCGCAAATTCTCCTGGAATTAGTCATTTTAGTTTTCTAAGCATTTTTCATGAATACATATTTTGTAGTGGAAATATTCTGAGGAGAATAATATTCGTGAATATGTATAAAAGCTCAGACCCAGAACGCCTAATAACATCTGTGTATCGTTAATTTTCACACATCGAAATCTTTAAACATTCGGGAAAGGGAATACCGCTGTTTATGACCGATCATAAAAATTGTCTGCAAGCCGATTACAACAATGGGCAGCGTATCCTCTGTTCTCAAAACTGAAAGAAATAACATCTGTGTTGCAAATGTTAGTGACCAATCAGCAAGGAAGTATAAAGAAAATTTTTCCCCTAAAATTGAAGATCAAGGTAGTCTGTATCCGATTCTCAAATCTAATAATACTTTCTTTGCAAATTCGTATTGTAGGGTGAAAATTTCGGAACTAGTGCCATGATTTTTTAAAAGTAATAGGCCTGCAGATTTAAATTTTAATATGAATAAGAGACAAGGGACTTTGTTAATTTTGCTATTAAGAAATCTCTTATTGGAGGTGTTTGGGACGCAACAGATAGTGAGTCATCCACCACCGCCAGCCTACAAAGCGATCTCCAGGATATACAAAAGCAGGGGAAAACTACCAGCACACAGGAGAAAAAGTCTGCATTCACTCGTAAGTACTTATAATATTATAAATTTTTGGTGATCAGAATGGAATATGTCAATGAAAATCAGCACAAATTAATTTAATGATGTTAGACTGGGAAACTATAATATGCTACAAGATCGACAGTGATTGATATCTGATTTAAATGTAATTTTATATTTGTCTCCATGTCACACCGTATACATAAGTGTACTAATACTCTTTATGATTATGCCATAATTAATTACTAATATTATAATATGTTAATAATCAATTAATAATTATTAATTAATACATTATAAAATAACCAAGGGGTTCCGTTAAAATTTCTGGATTTGTGAAGTGTTCCATCGTAGGAAAAGTTTGGGAAACGCTGGCACACACAATGAGAGAATCTTCTAAAGACACTTAACGTCGATCAATCTCAAGGTGACATCGGCTGGTCTGTAAGCGGTCGCTTGACTTGACGGCTGAAGGCATTTCTGTGGGGTGTTTGAAAGAAATAGTATATGTTAATAAGCAACAAATGCTACTAGATGACCTAACGAATAACAACAGAAGCGACACCGAAGCACATTAACGCTAGCTGTTTCAATGGCAGCGATGGGAAATTTTATGCGAAGATTTGTGAAATTACAAAAAAAAAAAAAAAAAAAAAAAACATTTTTGTAGGTCTGTATTTTCACTGTCCCATTCAGAATTCCCATACATAAGAAATGGTATCGAGACAATATGGCCAAACACCTATAAAATGGGTTAAACATTCTCTTTTAGCCAAGAAGACAAATGTAAGTACAGCCTCTTAACGTCCTTTAAGTGCCAAGCTAGTAAAAATGAAAGC
This sequence comes from Typopeltis vanoorti, assembly GCF_054136105.1. NCBI lineage: Eukaryota > Metazoa > Arthropoda > Arachnida > Uropygi > Thelyphonidae > Typopeltis > Typopeltis vanoorti. The sequence goes on along the minus strand of NC_143550.1, from coordinate 96,136,884 downwards.
ATATCAGTAAGTAGCACCTGCCATCGAATGAATAAAGTATACTGAAGGCATGCGATTTTTGAATTTAACGAACGTGAGTTTTTTGTTGATCCAAAATCCTCAACATTTACTGTCACCCCAGGCTAATCTGATATCCAGAAGACAAGTTGAAAAGACGGACTCGATTTGTGTGATATCATACGTCTTTATTGATCACGTATACGTGACGTTTCACGCATGCTTCTTTTGGATACCACCAGTCATATTGACGGACAGTGTGGATCAGAACCGACTAGCCAAGCGGTGGCTTGAAGCGACACACCTGACACTGCATCGCTTAAAACATATATGGGAAAGATTCTGATTCTCTCTCTCTCTCTCTCTCTCTCTCTCTCTCTCTCTCTCTCTCTCTCTCTCTGGCCATAATTTTAGATTTTCCCTCTCAGGATCCCAAAACATGCCATTCTCCATCAAGATGGCTCTGTGAGATTCTTAAAATGCAAAACTAAAATGTCAGTCTAAAATCTCCAGATATCGAACTGCTAAAAATAAAAAATAAAATAAAATAAAATAAGAAAACCTGATTTCGATTGTGAACCATCCGTAGCTCAGCCATTGACAACAGTACTCTTAGAAAGACGTGGATTCGAATCCGCTCAGGGAAACGAAATTACTCCGTGTTCCTTTTCAGTTAATAGGAATACGAGTTTGCAGATAGGATTAATTAAGTTTCTCCATGAAATCAAATTACTTTTCCGTGAGAGGCCACTGAGTACAACACGTTGAGGAAGAAGATGATGAGGATTTCATGAACTTTGAACTTAATTGGTTGATGGACTGAGTCCTTGACTCTTTATCCCTTCATCTGGATTTTAGATTGTGGGTGATGACATTATTGTGGGTAATTTTCCCGCTCATTGTTTGCATTGAGGCCGTATCAGCTTTCTCTTGCGATGGAGGATTTCGGTTATTTTATGTTTGAAGCGATCTGAGGGCTTGTAGTCCGCTGCCTGTCGAATTAGCTGATTTGGGTGATTATCCGTGATTGTGAAGAATTTCTTCGCAATACCTGTCATGTAGGTCTTAATATCTGGAAGATTGGCTTCTTGATGTAACTGGATGTTTCTGATGAACCATGGTGCATTAAATTCTTAGGCATTTATTCTTTATTATCTGAAGACTGTTGATGTTGCTTTTAGTCGTGTTACCCCAGGTTGGAGAGGCGTAAGTTAGTTGCGGTCTTATTACCGATTTGAAAAGGAGGATTTTGTTGCTAATGCTTAGGAAGCTGTTCCTATTCAAAAGAGGATTTCATGTTTAAACTTTTAGTTATATGTATAGAAGTGATATATCAATATCTCTGGTGTGGTAGAAAAGACTTTAGAGAAGTTGGTAAGAAGTAGTATACAGAAATGAGTAGACAAATAAGCTATACTCTGCAAAGTGCAGTATAAGTTTACTAAAAAAAGATCATGTTTTAGCAATTTGCTCATATTTTATAACAATGTTACGGCCGAGTTCGATAAAGAGAATGGACACACTATGATAATATTGGATTTTTCTAAGGCATTTGATACGATACCACACGAAAGTCTGTTGCATAAATTGGAGAATATGCGATTAGAATATAAACTCTTGATTTGGATCAGTGAATGGTTGACAGACAGGTATCAGAAAGTGGTATACGGTCGGTGTGAATCTGCCAGATTTAAGGTGACCAGTGGTGTACCTCAGGGTTCAGTCCTTAGTCCGTTATTGTTCAATCTATACATTAATGACATTACGAAGAGTCTAACAGGAGATGTGAGATTGTTCGCCGATAATGCAAAGATGGGCAGGACAATCAGGGAAGCTACCGATATCCAGCACTTAAAAATTATATGAATAAGGCTAGAATTTGGGGAAATGCAAATGGCTGTCAATTTAATGTTAGTAAGTGTAAAGTTATGTGCTTTCCTTAACCTTAAGACCCATCACGTGAAAGTATACTGGGATTCTAATACTAATTTTGCAGAATAAGATGGTTTATCTCATGCCCATTAGAATATTTTATCAGTAAACAGCGTGTGTTCTGCTGGCTTGTTTGCATTTATAAAAAACACAAGTTTTCCCGAAGGTAACACCGACCATCTCCGTATGAAGCCGCTGACTTATCTGTTGAAAAGCTCTTATGAAGCCATTCACGCCGTAGATGGGATTCTAATCTAGGACTTTCAAACTAAATGACATTATGTTTCCAACTGGTTATGGTGCAGGTTCTGTGAATCGGTCTAATATTAGGTAAAAGTAACAGTATTAAGTAAAGGTTAGTGAGCCAGTCTCATGCAGAGATGAAAGGTTTCTTCTCCAGGAAATTCTGGTTTTTAATGCTGAAAAAATAAGCAAAGGAGACCAACGAATATGCACAAATAACAGACATAATATACTGGTATCACAAGTGGTATACGAAATCGTAATAAACTTCCTAGCTGAAATCTTTGTAGAAAGTTCTTTCTTTAAACAAGTTTCCGCAAACAAGTTTCCGGCCAAACGTTTAGTCCTCGACTTAGTGAATATAGTGTTTACACGTGTTTCATTAAATCGTGTAGATAAATTTGTGGGGGGAAAAAACTTTATATATTACTTTATTCAAAAGCATTGTTATTAATATATAAATAAATCATTCTGCTATGTACTCATTTTCAAGATCATCTCTAGTAAATAATTCAGAGGACACTCTTTTGAGAAATTTTCTCTTTACCGCCATCTATTGACAAAGAATGGAATTAACACTCTGAGGAATATCATGGGAATTTTTTCTAAGTAATAAGGGAATTAGAAAAATAAAGTATTTCACCGACATAAGCACTATTTACTCATTTACTAGTATTATTAACAAGCATTATAAATTATAAATTAAAAGCAGATGTAGAAGTATACATAATAACCTTCAGAGGGCTCAATAAAAAATATAATTGTGCTTTCTGTATTCTACTTCAATAGTACAAAACTACAATTAATCCAGCTCAGGCAAGCACATCCCTCTACAATATTGAAAGTCAAGATATCTCAATGCAGGCATTTCTGGTAAACATGCTATTTCAATTACAAAATCCATTGCCTTTATTTTGGTTCGTACAGTCTTCTCTTCTTTCTCACGATATGGTTTAAATGCCTGAAGTATTTCCTTCACCTCAGCAAACACTAACTGTTCTTTAATCTTTCCATGTCTCATAATAAAGTCTTGTTCACTCATGATGTAATTAAGTGTTAGCATTCTTCGTATTGACCATGTCAGCTCAGTGAGTTGTTGAATGCTGGCTTGTTGCAGATTATTTCTTATCCACAATGATAATGCTTTAGTTGCATTTTTCAAGTGTTCTGAATTAACTATGAAATTATGGTAAGAAAACTTATTACACATGGAAACAATAATTTCTAGAGTAGCAAGTCTAACTTCCGCAAGTGGTTCCCCATTATTCAATATAACATATAACTCTTTCAAAAGAGGAAAAATTGAATTTGAGCACTCTAATAAAATATGATTTTTCAAATTTTGCAGTATCGTGTTTAATTTATAACACAGATCGCCTTTAATGTTCCAATTCTCCAACATCTCTTTGATAGTGTTCCCATATCTGAAGTTATGGGTAATACATTTTGAACAGCGTGGACAATTTGCTCCTTTTTTCTTTCGATGAGATTCATTCAACCATTCTAATAAGTATTTATTCTCTACTACATGTCCACAGTCAACTAACAATACATATCTATCTTGGAGGTTCACATCGGTCTTTTTCACTAACATTTCACTTTCACAGCAGTAACAAGCTGATGGACAAGGCTCTCCACAAAAACCAACACACTGATGACCACATGGGTAGATGTGGGTACACGGTTCGTTGCAAGGAGATCTGTCATACTTCTCACCACACTGGCGAGTGCAAGCAATATGTTCACACTGCCATGGACAATGCTTTTTGCATTTGATGCAAGGACCATTACATGGGTTGGGGTAGCGATAATGAGGACAACGAACCAAGCATCGCAAGGCACAGGAGTACGATACTCCACAATGTTCTTTACATGAGTGACCACAAGGTAAAATCTGCGTACACAAATGTAAGCATTTTTGATGTATTTGCAAATAGAATCAATCAGAACATTTACTAGGACACTTATGTCCACAATTTAAAATGGTAGTGCACGGTTCAGAACAGAACTCAGTACAATTAACTGTAGAATTCTGTACATGCTTGCAGCATGAAATCTTGATCTAGTGTCCGCATGAAGAACTGACAACAGCAATCATTTCCTTGCAAATCTCCTGTAACTTATCTTTATCTAGCATAGCATACTAACTACATTCAATCTCTACCTGATGGCCACATGGAGAAATAACAACATTAATTTCTTTGCAAATTTCCTCTAACATATCTTTATGTATCATGGCATACTCGCTATATCTAATCTCTACCTGATTGCCACATGGAGAACTGACAAAAATCATTTCCTTGCAAATCTCCTGTACCTTATCTTTATCTAGCATGGCATACTCACCACATCCAATCTTTACCTGATGGCCACATGAAGAAGAAACAACAATAATTTCCTTGTACATTTCGTGTGAAGAAATGAGAAGTGAAGAAATGAGAAATGTGAAGAAATGAGTTTAATGAATTTTCCATGTGGGTATCATCTAATCTTTACATGATACCCACATGGAAAATTCATTAAACTCATTTCTTCACATCTTCTGCTTAGCGTGCCTTCATCTAGTAAACCATATTTGTCGCAAAACATTTTTACTTGATGGCCACAAGGAGAAAGTACGATATAGTTTCCTTACATTGAATATAGTAAGTTCAAGTAATATTGCCATGTTCCTTATTAACAGGAATTTTATGACCACATGGTAATAGATTTTCATAATGCAATTTCAACGTTTTTGTTTTGTTTCCATCAACCACTCGTTCAGATGGATCAGCACAAGTAGATTTAAAAGACACCTCTTCATTTTCAAATAACTGATCATTCAAAAGATCTTTCAAACAAGAATGTTCACAATGTGCTTTTCTATGTGCTTCGTCAAAATAACATGTCTCTGTACATTGACGACCACAAGCAAACAAGTAACCACAAGGCTGTAAACAGATCAGAAAAAATTCTGCTTCACTTGAAGCCTTTCGCAATGTTTCTGGATGCTTTGAACATTGGATGGTTAATGTCGATCCAATAACATCCTTTTCACTTAACTTTTCAACTAAGGAACACCATAGCTTATTCTTTCCAGCAAAAAGCTTAAAATTACCAAAGCAATACAGACCATGTTTAGCACGTGACAATGCCACACAAAGGCGATTACTTGCATTCAGGAAACCAATGATTTCTGAATCGTTGCTTCGAACAAATGAGATAAGAATAATATTGTTTTCTTCTCCTTGAAAATTATCAACAGTGGATGCTCGTACACCAAATATTTTCTCTTTCTCCATCATCTTTTTAATGAGAAGCAACTGGTCAACATACGGGACAAGAATGGTGATTTCTGATGGTTGGTACTCTTGTTCTAGGAGATACTTACAAAGACCAATAAGGAACGTTGCTTCTTTTGTGTTTGAATAACTGTTAGCTTCGTTATATTCATCTTCAGAATATTGGTGACATACAAAAAACATGTTGTGCTTCATTCCCCTTATGTCTGGATAGTTGAATACGCTAGGATGATTTTCCAACGTCGCATACATTTCTGGTACTAGCAGCTCAGCAATTTCCCTTCGTATTCTGTGCTGTAACTGGAGAGTGTGTGATGGTATACCATTATTGAAGAGTCTTTCAAATATTTTTTTGCCAATTCGTAAACAGAATTTTTAGGTCTCAACTGTTGTTGATCCCCTATCATGATTAAATGCTCAGCAGAAGTAGATATCGAGGAAACGATGTGTCCCTCTAGAATTTCGGCTGCCTCTTCAAACACAACTTTTGGTTTAACCTTGTCAATTAATTGTCTGTTTATGGCAGCCAAATTTGCAGTGAAAATAACAACATCAGCCTTTTCTAAAATCTTACTATAATAAGTTTCCATGACTTCAATACGTTCAACAAGAAATCTGTAATTGGTTTCGTATCTTAAAATTCTATTTTTCAGTTCTGCTTCTCGATTTCTCCTCCATTTCCAGAAATGTTCCCACCAAAGAGGTAATGTCCAGATTTCAACGGTAGTATGTTCTGATACATACTTCTTTTCATAAGTGAATTTTTTCTGCTCTTCAATCTGTACAGATTCAGTAATATTGCTCTGATCACTAACTGTTTTTCTATTTGCATTAAAAATGTTTATCAGTTGATCTGTAATTTCAACAACATCAAGCAAATCAAAGATTACACTTTCATTACTGTCATCAAGGCCATTCCAATGTGAGTTGCAAAGAGTATTACTTTCACTGTTCTTGCTGTGTTCTGGTTTTACTAGATTAAGTTCATTTACATTAGAATTAATATTCACTTTTTTTCTGTAGCATTTGAGTCTTTTTCATGAGCATCAACTGTTATTTTTTCTAACATCTGAAAGGAGTTCCTTGAGTATAATTTAAAATTGTGTTTCTTTTTATTTGCGGATGGAATATATTTTTCTTTTTTCTTTGTCAAAACGTCTCTGCTTTCTTCTAATTCTTCATACAAACAAATTAATTCTGGAGTTAAACACAGCCAATCTTTTACAAGCACCACCATCAGCCATCTTTCATTAGCACCCTTTCCCTGCTCATATTTTTCTGCTTCTTCATCATCTTCTCTTCCTTCTTCTTCCTCTTGTTGAGCTCTTTTCTATAACAAACTTTCTTTCCCCATACTTTTTGCAATGTTGGTTATAATATTTTCTCCACAGTAGAGAGGATTAGAGATTAAAAATTCGAATTCAGAATTCAAAGTAGCCAACTTTTTCTTTAAGGAATCAAACCTAGAAAGATTAAGGTGAAACATTTCCTCATATCTAGGATAACATAATGAATCCCTAAATAATTCTTCAGCTACCATTAAGGAAAGTATCATATCTTTATTAATTGGTCCTCTGTACCGTCCTGAATTTAATTAAAAACGTTTTCTCATAGCATATGTTATGTTGTTTATATGGTGAAGCACTATGTCTTTGCATTTAATGTTGCCACCAAATCTCACATGTTTCCTCGTATACGGAAGTAATCCTTGGAGAAACCGATCCAAAGCATGATTTGTGTAGCAGACAATCAAAATTGGACTTCTAGTTGCTTTATTCATATTCATTAAAATAGTATTAACAATTTTGTGTCCTAAATAGGTCTTTCCAGTTCTAGGTGGACCATGTATGATGCAAATCTTATTTGTTAATGCTAACTGAAATGCCTTCATCTGCTGCTCATCTAACCCAAGTGTGTCTGCGGAAGGCCAAATCACATTACGTATACAACATGTAACAGTTCGTTGTGAAACAGTTTCCATTAAACTCGCTAGTGATAATCGCATTTTATCAATACTTTTTGTGTTCCTTTCGGCCCTTTCAGATTCTAGTGATCTGTAACTTTTCCATTCATTTCCATACAGTGAATCCAATGAGGAGTCACTATTTGAAGAATCATGTGAATAATATGCAACTAATTTCATCTACTTTTCAAGCTTACCTGGATTCATTTTTACTGGCAAATCATATATAGAACCAACATCTAGATAATGAGGTGCAGAATCACAATTTTCACGATAAACTATTACGTCAGCAAGTGCAAACCTATCCTCTGTCATATCTTTCATTGCTTGCAGAGAATGTCGGTATGCTTCAAAGTAGGAATCTGGTTCAAAAGCTGTATAGGAAGACAAAGATAACTTCATCTTCTTTCCGAAGTCAGTTCTTGCTGTCATATTGAGTATTCAACTTTTACTTATTCCATATTCTGGTCTGCGGTTAGAAATACAAACAAAATTCATTTTCTCAAAATTATCTTATGAGAGACAAATTAGGTTTTTTGGTTTCAATTTACTGGTGAATTTCCAATTTACATCTTTTGTGAAATTTACATGAACTATGAAATTAAGTCCCAAATGAGTGTCATATCTTACAAGAGCGACATCATGATAAACATGACCAGTAGTCAGATTAGTTCTGGAGCGATTTTTCAAATGAAGAACTTTGTATTCCGTAATGTCCTCTCTAAAGGAATGCAACATATCTTCCCTTAGAAGTCGAAACTGCACATCCAAATAATCTTCAACGCTTTCATAACATCCATAGATAATGTTTTTACGAAGAAATATGGAATTTTCGATAGACAACGAACGAAAATTATTAGGTGGAGTAATACGAGATTGATGCGTGTCTGTGCAGATGAATTTGAGAAAATATTCGAAAATAATTTTAATTTTTGTTTCTCAAGTTCAATTAACCGTTTTAAAATGTCTTCTGCATTCAAAATATTAGTTTTATTTTTCCAAAGAAAGTCTTTCAAGAATAAAATGAGGATATCCAGTTCAGAATTTGTCACAGATGGCATCCTAAGAAAAAATTCTTCTAGCCGTCACAATAAATTTTTGAGGGACAGAACTAATTTTACCTCTTCAAACTGTAAGTCTTGTTTTTTCAGATATGCTTCCAAATCGGTTTCTTTTTTATTTAAATATTTCAAAATTTCTTTATTAGTTTTGTTTGATACAGCTAACATTTCAATGAAATTGATATCATCAATTCTTTTCGTTTTTCAATTTTTCAATTTCTCACCAGATTTTTCTCTATGCTGGTTTGTTTTGCTTGCTTCTCTGCTCATTACATTACTACTTTTCGCTTGCATATTTCTATCATTAGTTGTTACTCGATTTTCTTTGTTCTGAAATGCTCTGCTGAGATTGCAAATCAATCCTTCAGTTTAACTATCTGGTTTCGTATTGCTGCATTTTACTCTTTACAAAGCTTTTATCTTTAATGCTGATATACAGGACGAATTTTGAATCTATAAGAAAAAAAAAAGATAAATACATATATTTAATAAGAATTGTATCCATCAAATAAATATAAAACAAACAAATTTGTAGGTTTATTTTATTTTATTATTATTTGAATCCTATGAAAGGTAATATGGTACATTAATATTAGATGGTGTGGGTGGGATAAAGGATGGATAATCGGAAACACTCTTGCTCAATAGACAAAGCATGGAACTTTTTTCAAGCCAATTCTGGCTGCCATTAAGAGGGTAGTGGTTACACTATGCAATGAAATTCATCCACCGCCTAAGGACATTTCTAAACATCCATGCTCATAGTGGGATTTGAATCCATGGCATCTTATTTGACAAGTGGATAATTAATACTCACTCGATCAACCAGACTTTGAAAGTAGTTGTATTATTCAGGAAGAGTATTATTCTAGACAGCCTGCACAGATTAGCTTACGAGAATCATCATGGAAGGTAAAGCTCTCTCTATAGACTGAACACATTGGCTGTACTCAGTAATACATTCTGGCAACACACTTCACACTGATCAGTGTGGAGCGCATTGCCAGAATGAATAGTGTATTTACTTACTCAGTTTACAAAAAAAATCTATTTTCTTCTCACTAATTCACATGATTCTTATGCAGCTTCCAGGAATGATCTCTGTTTTGCCACCTACTATTCTGTACAATAACTCACCTACACTAATGTAAAAGGCACCTCTTGTTTAAATATCAGTCGTACTCCTTTCTTTATATTATCTGCTTGCAAATTTCTGCAAAGCATGTCCTCATGCCCAACGTTCTGGAATCTGAGTCATTCATCCATCTCTTGATCCTCTCTAATATTTTGTATTCTCCCAGATATTCAGAGTGATTAAGTGAGTACAGCATTATAGTAGCCCTTTTCTGAATAACTTTCTTATCATCTGGAATGTCCGCTATGCTTCAATTTCTTTTATCCACCTTTAGTACCAGCCAATTCAAATTCTCCCGCAACATTATATTGTAAAATCTCTCATTATACGTTACTTCGTAACTTATCAGGCTCGTTTTTTTTTTTAGTTTAGGAGAACGCACTCATTTTTCTGTAATAAAATTGTATTAAGCCTTTGTAAAAATAATGTGGACATGACGTCATCATATAAGGCCATTAAGTTGTGTTAAATCAGTAAGTCGAATGGTTGCACAATTTAGAGAATGTGAATCATTCTGTAAATATTTTCTTTTGACTTAATTAAATGGTTTGTGATCAACACATTAGACTGATTCTGTCAATGCACTATACTAAAAATTCGAATCTGCATAAGATTTATATGAAGTTTATATGATTTGTGTTTAAGCCACGACTGGTTTAAAGGAAGAATAATATAGGAGGGAAATATGAACGATAACTGTTTTCTCTTTGGTCTGAAAATTCTTATAATCTCACACTCAATATATATAATCTAACTGGCGCAGTCGTAAAACAAATCTATTTGTTACACTATAGGGCGTGGGAGATTAGATATAGTAAAAATAGGTAAATGGTAACAGCCATCAAATAAGACATAAACCATTCAAGATAATTAAATAAAAAGAAAACAACGGCACGGCAGGGTAGACGAAGTACGTAAAATAAAATACAGAACGTAGAATAACAAAATGCCACAGTCTAAATTATTATAAATGGTGCAACCAACAAGACTGAACGTACGTTAACAATATCAGCATTCACCAACATCACCACCAACAAAGAACGGAATATCTCTTCTGAACTATAATCAACATAAATTTAGTAACAATATCCCATAAAAGAACATTACATATGCTGCTAATCACCCTTTTCCTTTGAGACACTGTTTCCCCACTATTACTTTTGTATATCTCTTCTACGCACAAGAGGACACAACACTAAAAGGAAATAGATGCCCTTTGAGGGATGGTGTTAAAAGGGAAGTAATCTTGTCTTGCACATCACTGGGCCACACTAAGCCGGTAATGTGCAATAAACATCCTCCCCTGGTCAAGTCAACTTCTCATGGTGTTGTGTGGCGTGGCCTGTACCACTAAAGGGGCTAGCGACAGTAAGTTTCCGCTGCAAAGGGATGCCTTCCTATTTGTATTAAATACCAACTAGTCCTAGGTATTTCGCCTGTTGACGACCTTCGTCAACTGGTGAAATACCACCACCTTGCTTATTGGAAGCATGAAGTGGTTACTGCCATGTCTCGTTCTTAGAGCAAGGGTTCTATTCCCCCCCCCCTCTCAACAACCATCAATAGAAATGTGAATCATATCCATTGAGAGCATACCAAACACACTGTACGAATTCAGTATATCCCCCATCTTGAAGAGTATGGCAATTCTGCTAATTGGTAGCCAGTTCGTATATGAACCAAACCAAATGGAAACGCATCTTTTAGGAGGTTTCCTGAATAACAGATGCATAATCTCGATTCTAACTACACTGTCAGGTCATGTGAGGAGGGATGCTTTGTAATTATGTGCAAGAAGTACTGTCGAGACCATATTGTGGTTTGGAGAAGGGCAAATATTTTTTCCCACTGCATATTGCCCTTTTCTTTTTTTCTTCAGGTTTTTAAAATACATGTAGAGAAACATAAAAATAAATCTAAATCTGTATAGTGTACCTACAGTTAAACTAAAAAATAAAGCTCCTTCCAAAATTTAAAAAACAAATTAACTCAAAAATCACATATAAAAAAAATTTTCAGATTCATTTTACCAACTATGTGGCATTAACATTTGCTTGAATAATATGAATCAACATCTTCAATCACCCAAACAAGATGCTCTGCTTCTGATTTTACCCCAATTTTCTACTAAATCAATAACAGCTCATCTCAACTGTCCAAATTACTCCAAATCGCTGTCCAAATCATCTGTATTACTTCGTCTGGCATAAGGCAAGTGTGCTATTTTGTGTTCTGATATTCCTTGCCAAATGATATCTAACCTAGCATCTCGCTTTTAATACCTGCTCTAGATAAACGTTTCTTTGTCACATTATGCTTCATTCATCTGCTGCCTCTATTGCTCTCCCAATTGTGAAGTATCATTCTGACCTCTTTGACTTCCTATCTTCAAAGCTGGATTTCATTCAGTCAAAATTTCTAAACAGTGAAGTCATCCTTCTTTGTATTTTAATGTCCACATACTACACATTCTAAGTAACTCTCTTTTTTGAGTTACTCTGACCAAGCTGAAAGAGAGGCAGCGATTTTTGAGGTAAGCAATGATTTAGATCATTAGTATCGCCACCAGAATTCAAGTCAATTCTTTACTCACACAACTCTGAATCTCTTCTTAACTAGTTCTCCTTCCATGTACTCTATTCGGCTTCTACTCACTGCTTTTTTCAGACCCTGTTCCAATCCAAGTTTCATCTCTTGTGGAATGTCCTTCCTTCATCCATTCACAACCTTGCGTGCTTTGGCATTACAAATGCAAACTGTGAGAACTTTTGTCATATTTACTCTTTTCCATGGTCAAACTACCGTATTCATCCTTTGATCCATATACCTGTTCTCATCTTGTTACAGAAATAATCCATATTGCAATGAAAACTTTCATTCCTCAACCTGTTCAAATTTCCTAACACTTATCTAAACCATTGTTCTTTAAGAAATTTGCCATGGCTGTCCAATAAAAGCAAATTGCCTTTCACAAATAACTTCAAGGCAAAACGTAAACGTCCTTTAGCCAATACAGTTGACTGCAACTTTAAAACCACTATTCCAAAAGGAAAGTTCTAAATTCAACAAGAATAAATACCGATATATTGCCACGTATGCCGCTGGTAGCCATATGGTCTCTCACAGCATCTGCTGGATGCAGCTTTGGTCGATATGTGCGGCCTCCTCTATTCATTCCTAATGGTAAAACTGTAGCATCATCTAGAGACCAGGCTGATGCCATAGTTTCATTATTCTATTTCAAACTTCTCCATAGATAAACTTGGCAAATTACCTCCTTCCTTCTTTGCATAGATCATTTTTCATGCCTCCTGTGACCATCTGCCAAAAGGACATCAGAAGTATCTTGAATAACTTGGATATCACAAACGCAGTTTGTCCTAATGAAATACTACTCATCATGTTCGAGAGATGTATTACTGAACATACACGTGTATTCAGTAAAATGCACTCAGCTGGCATCCACTCTACAGCATGGAAGAAAGCCCATAAACATATATACAAGTTGTTTCTAAAATAAGGAGATAAATGTTTTCTATCAAACTATCGACCGATTGCTCTCCCATTAGTTTTGTGTAAAGTAATAGAGAAAGTTATCAATAGTCAACTTCAACGCCCTGAGAGGTGAACTGCTATTCTAATTAATGACCATCATATGGATTTTGCAAATCTATGTGCAGGATATCTTGTCTATAATACGCTCATTTGGACCAAGTGAATGGAAAGGTTTGCAGAAACCTGTGCCATTGCACCAGACATCTCCAAGGTTTTTGATAGGGTCTGCCATCGAGGGTTTCTCAACATGTTATCATCAGTTGGATCATATTCTTCCTTGTTTAAATGGATTGCCAGTTATTCCTCAGATCAATCCTTACATGCCTTGGTGGATGGTGTTCTCTCTTCAGACTTTCCTGTCAATGTCGGTGACCTGTTTTCATTGACTGCAAATCATATTCACAGTTTAGCTGATGACAGTACACTCCTCTTATCCCACTCGTAAGAGAATCCTTGCTCTGCTCAAACATTTCAAGTACATCTCTACTGAACAGTCACTTACTCTGTGTAAATCCCAAATTCGACCAACGTTAGAATACTGCTCTCATGGTGGTGCACCTAAGACCTCCCAAAATTCTTAATGCTGTTCATAAAAGACTGTTCAATTGATTAATGACACCTGTTACATATCGGTTTTAGCCACTTTCCCATAGAAGATCATTTTCTGCACTGTGTCTCTTCTAGAGATATTTCCATGGCCAATGTTCCGCAGGAACTAGTATGCATTATGCGCCCCATTTGTACCAAATCTACATGAACTCGAGCAACATCTGAAGAACATCTTTTTACAGTTAAACTGCATAATCAACGATACCACAAACCTGCTACTCTCAGTTATCTTCTGTTCCTTCAACTTCAATTCTGTGGAACAGCCCCCGCCCTCCATGAAGCATTTTCAAAGAACTACAAAAACCAAAAATTTAAGAACAACAACAACATACTACTCTACATCTAACCCTGCCATAGCATTTGTTTGCTATAGACTCTTCTGCCTTTCATATGTGGGAGATATATATACTGTATAAAAAAAATCTGTTGATATTCCTCTTGAAGAGCTGAAGTTGAAGTCCTTGGAGAATACTTCATTCGAGAAAGCTCTTCCACAGAACTGAGGTAGTTGAAATAAAAGACAATTAGCAGTAGCATGTTTGGTGAGTCAACATTTCTACCATAAGCTAGACAACTGTTACTCAAATTCTTTCTTTAAGTTTGGAAGAATTGACAGCAATAATGGAAGCTAGTTCCGCAGAACAGCATAATGTGGCAGTGCCTCTCATATACTGTTACATAACCTCCCTCCAGCCATGGATGATATCACAGATGGCAGCGAGATTATAAATCAGGAATGGAACTGAGAGCTAGCCTGGAAAACTGCTTTAGTGCTATACCATTGAAAATGGAGTTGGAAATTCTGATTTCCTATACCTGGCCTTAAATTCATTTACATCACTTGTATTCACCTCCTCAAAAGGTAAGCCATTCGAATCACACATCTTTCTATGAGAAGAAAATCTATGTTGAAAGAAGAGTTGAGCGAAAAGAATATAAATACTGCTTGAGAAATAACAAGAAATACATCACGACATCAATGTGTCGATGTGTTCCTAAGGACAAAAAGGCTAAATGAGGTAGGTTTAAAATGGATAAATTAGGGGATTAAGCAAGAAATCAGGAAGAAGAAGGCACTTAACTTGAAGTACAAGTTTAATAATGGTAATAATCATTTGAATGAAGAGGGTAAAAAACAGGCCAGCAGGATGAATCAGCAAAATAGCAAAAGAAGTAAAACTGTTCAGCTTCTCAAAGGTGATAAGGCTTGGCTACAAATTATAGACCACTCTCAATATCAGAGTTTCGGTTAAAGTATTGGAGAGATTGGTGACAGACAGTATACAAAAGTGGGTTAATAAAGTGGTATCCTTTGTGCTTGTCAGCATGGGTTGGTTAATTGTTCCTCACCTTGTTATCGGATGCATTGGACAAGTGTGATTAATGCAAAATGGTATTTTCCGATTTTGCAAAGACATTTGATAAATTGCTACACCACAAGTATTTAACCCAAATGAATATAATGGGATTGTATGATAGATTAATGAGTTGGATGGGCATCTGATATAGATATCAGCAAGTTGTGTACGAAGTAAGTATCCCGGAAGAGGAAAGTCACTGGTGGTGTGCCACACTGGTCTGTTTTGGGATCATTGTTATTTAAATTGTATATTAACGATATTGATGAATGAGCTTAAGGAGAAGTGTGTTAGGTATTGTGTGAATATTACCTAACACACTTCTCCTAATGAATCTCACATGATGAGACTTCTGACTCCATGGAGATGCCTGTATATCTTTTTTCTAATGAGCAGGATTTAAATTTAACACGGATTTTTTCCCACTACGTATAAATAAACTGCTTGAAGAAAAACGCTAAATGTAAATTACATCCATGCAAGAACACATGCAATGTTGTTGTGAATTTGCATCTCGCCATAACTGGAAAACATTTATAAGACTTTTTCAACAGAAACTAAACTAGTGATATGGAATGGAAGCAGATTCCTCCCTTAGGGAAAATGATACCCTTCGCAAAGAGGTCTGGAATACATCTAATTAACAACAACAAAAATCGTACATCGCATTTTTTGTGTGTGCGTGAATGCGCGCGCTCCATGAAGGAGACTAAAGAAATACTGCCAACTAAACGATATAACTAGTAAAAACAAACACAAAAAAGTATTATGTTATGTACTCGTATGTGGACATTTAACATAGCGCTTCTTTTCTTCTATTTATTCAGTAACTACTTTAAAAAAAAACACGAAATATGTGAGTAGATATTTCATATGAACCTCGGTCATCTATACCTTAGTTGATAACGACAGAAGAAAGCACATTGTTATTATTACATGATGGCACCTCCAAGGAGTCAAAAGAAGTCATCGCGAGCACTCTATCCACCTCAACTGCACAGATCTGTCTCCCGTACTACTTAATTCTTCTGGTACACACAACTGCCATCATCGCAACCTACCTCCCATCACCATCACCAGCAATATTTGTGACTGTAAATTGCATGTGTCCTCATTGCCTTATGCGGAATTAAAAACCCGAGTTTCCGGTAGAAAAAGAAACCCTGCTAAATTCTTATGAGATCGGTTAACTCACCTTCAAATGAAAAGTCCATATAAAGGTTCCTCTCGTCAGGGCCAGTATCCATCTTATGCTTTTTTGCAATCGAAAGGCGAAATATACCGTCGCCATTCCTATTACACTACAGAGAATAAACAACAGAACAACCAGCAAAAATGTCAGATTTACAAATCTCGAAATGCCAGGAACTCAATAGAACTTCTTCGCAATCCGAGATGATTCCAGCACTGATCTTAATCCAATTAAAGTGAAATGTCATGACTGCGCATACGTATGAGTATATGTACATGAACGATTTCTCTGCCGATACAGAGAAATTGTGAAATCAGAACGAAATTATTGTACAATGTTACTTTTGAAAGTATGGTCAATAAATAACTATAAATAAAGTTATAAAAGAAACCAGGACCAGGGATGGAACGAAAAGTCAACGTTTCAAATAAGAAATAGTCAGTAAAAATAAAATAATAAAAACGTTAACGAGCCAAGAGGCTAATTTTCCAGCGGCGTAAATTAAGTTAAGGGGATGATCAATCCCTCATTATTTTAAAGCAGGATACAAAACTCGGAGATCGAAATCTAAGAGTTTCATGCCGAAGAACTACCGGCATGAAACTTTTAGATTTCAATCCGTATGAAGTTGAAGTTCATACGAAATAAAGTTGATCATACGGTACTTACCGTATGATCAACTTTATTTCGTATTTTATTGACATATTGCTATAATGATAATAATGGCGTTTATATTATCCAAGAGTAGGAATTTTCAGTGGTTACACGGTGTACATCGCAAGTAACAACATTTTTAATTCTCCCGTTTATTTCGTCCAGTGCACTCACTTTCTGACCACATTGAAATAGCTGGATATCCGACAGCTTTAACCATTTAATGGGAATTGTAGAATTTCGAAGTTTCTGCTGCGAACGCGTAGAACTTGGGTTTACTCGATGTCTATTCCAATTCGAAGAAGAAAACATAAAATTTAGGACGAAAGAAGAATAATAATTGACAGCTGATTCCCAGAGATGTTACAGGTTAATGCAGCCTTTTCCGTCTGAAATTTCTAACTTCCCCACTTCTATTTCAAGTTCAATTCCATTTCGTTTACTGAAAAATTGAAATTATCTTTTTTTTTCTGCTGAACACAAGCGATTAATAATATGTAGTGGTCACCAGTGTTTAAATAGGCTGTTGATTGCCAGTCTTCCAGTTCCAAGACACTACCAGAGTGACTTTCGGACAAGAGGTGATTGGAATATTTCAAAAATCTGTTCGATTATAACAATATCGAGAATAGTGTAGTACAAAGAGTGAACATGAAATCGCAAATAGCTGATTAATACGAGAGGGAGACAAATGACTGATAAGTAAAAATAAATTAATTAAAATGAATAAAACTAAAAATTCAAAAATACATAAAATTATTTTAAAAATAAAAAGATACACAATTACCCAGCTCTGCTGCTGTTGATATTCTGTCTATTATTTGCCGGTCTAGTCAGCCGAGTGCTTAGCGTATCCATTTTCCAGTCAACCAGTTGTTGGTTCGAATCTCGCATTTGGGCATGAATATTTGTGATTGTCTTTAGGTGGGAGATGAATTTCATGAGCGGTGTGAAACCACCTCGAAAAGACTCCGTGTATGGTGTCTAGAACAGGGTTTCTGAAGTAAAAATGATTATTGACATGGGCACTCTATCCATTAACCCAGTATCTATCATACAACTCCTTAAACCTATTGCTTGCAATCCATTCCACTCATTCACCACTCTCCAAGTCAGCACAGTCTTACTAACCACACTGTTAGACAACTTCCAAGTGTGATCCCTTGTTTTCCTCCCTCTTCCTCATGTATTGAAAAACTTCTTCTGTGTCAATCTTATAGTATCGCTTATACCCTCCTATCCATGAACCCAGCCTCATCCATTCCCCTTTGCTCCAACTCATGTAGTAGTATTCCATGTGATATTCTGTTCAATACGTTTGCAATGCACAGCATCAGCATCATGGTGTAGCCATTTCCTTTATCCAATTCTGCTGTTACCTTATTATCATCATCATCATCATCATCATCATCATCATCATCATCATCAAATTCCTGCCATGTACCCTCAAGGGGTGAACAGGATATGATAGTACTACATGAAAAAAATTACATCATTACTAACTTCCTATCTACAATTTTTCTCCAAATCAGTCTGTTACTTGTCAAGACTCCAACATTATCAGATCATCATCATCATCATCAAATTCCTGCCATGTACCCTCAAGGGGTGTACAGGATATGACAGTACTACATGAAAAAATTACATCATTACTAACTTCCTATCTACAATTTTTCTCCAAATCAGTCTGTTACTTGTCAAGACTCCAACATTATCAGATCATATATGTCTATCGTCTAAGGTACTTTGTACCGTATCAATCCACCTATATCTTGGTCGTCCTCTGGGTCGTTTTGCTGCCAACCTAGCAGAGAACACTTGTTTTGCTAATCTTTCTTCGCCAATTCTGTTTAAGTGACCATACCACCTGAGATTAGCTCTGCTAACGCATTCTTGGATGCTCACAATGTCAAGTTCTTTCCTAATATCCTCGTTTTTAATATGATATTGACATTGATGCTATCTGTTCACGCCTATAATCTTTCTTAGGATTCTCATATCTGCGATCGCTAGTCTTTGGTCATGTGTTTTACTTCTGACCCAGCTCTCAGATCCATAAGTTAAAGCTGGTTTGAACACTGTCTTGTATACAGTTAATTTAGTGTTCCGACTAATTTCTCTCTTATTACATACGAATTTATTCAGTTGACTTCCCACCATACCAGCTTTGCTGATTCTGTTATCTATTTCTATATTTAATTTACCGTCTTTACTAAAAATCGTACCTAAGTAGCTGAAATGTTTTACTTGTTCCACAAGTTCTCCATTCACAACACAGTTGACATTTTCAATGATTCTGCCTATTTTCATTGTCTTTGTCTTTTTTATTGCTGACCTTCATACCATATCTATTACTACACTTATTCAATTTAGTCAGAGAATCTTGCAGACTTGTAGCAGATTTATTTAGAAGTATAACATCATCCTCATAAAGCAAAGAGCTGACATTAACATCTCCAATTTTGATATCATGTTTAATACCACTTTCCTTCATAATGTGATCCATTTAGATAATGAAAAACAGAGGGGGATAATGTACATCCTTGTCTCACACCAGATTTAACATTAAACCATCTTCCTGTACTTCCTTCAATTCTAACTGCTGACTTACAACTCAAATAAAGACTAAATATTGCTTGATATAATGCTCCATTGACACCATATAACTGTATAACTGTAGAGTATTGAATAACTTCTCTCTCTCTCTCTCTCTCTTGGCACCTTGTCATATGCCTTTTCCAAATCGACAAAACTTAAATACAGATCTTTGTTATATTCCCATGATTTCTCCACTATTTGTCGTAAAGTGAAGATCTGATCCTGACAGCCTCTATTTGGCCTTAATCCAGCTTGTTCTTCACCAAGCTTTTCTTCTAACAATTCTTCTCAACCGTTTCTCATGTATACTTGCATAGATCTTGCCAGGAACACTCAGTAGGGAAATACCTCTGTAATTCTCGCATTCATTTTTATTTCCCTTTTTATTTATGGGTACTATGAGAGCTCTACTCCAATCATCGGGAATTCGTCCCTCTCTCCAGGCTTTCTGAACTATGCCGTGCAGCCATTGTAAGACTCTTATATACCACCATACTTCAGCATTTCTGGTCGAATATCATCTACTCCTGCTGCCTTTCCACATTTCAAGTCATTGATGGCTTTTTCTACTTCAAGTATGGATATGTATTCCTGACTGCATGCCTGGTCAGTTCAAAGTAATTACGCCATACTTCAAGGATATCTCTTTCTCCCGTTTCGTTTTCATGTCACCTTTATCATCTCTAATTGATGATAAAGGTGACATTACAGCACTCTTTCCTCCATTCCTAAGCTTCTTCAACAACCTCCAGAATATTTTGTCACTTTCTTGATATTTATTTTCTATATTCTTGGTAAAGTCCTCCCATGACTTTTGTTTACCTAGTTTTACACACTGTTTAGCTTTCTTACATTTGTCTCTGTATTCTATAAGAGTAAAAGCAGACTTATTTGCCAGGAACTTTTGATATGCTTTCTTCTTTTCCTTCACTGCCTCTTTAACTTCCTGTGTCCACCAGGGAGTTTTGATTTTTTTATCCTTGCAGACAACCTCACCACATGCCTCTCTGGCTGAATCAATCAGTGTTTGCTTCAGAGCTTGCCACTGAATTTCCAAAGGTCTGGTTTCTGTTCTCAAACTGTTTCATTTTTTCTTCAATAATCTTTATGTATTTTTGTATTTTAGTCTACAGTTCACTTCTGAGAGTTGCTCAACTTTTATTCGCTTTAAAACTTTCTTACATGTTATTCTTTTCCATATGAAATTCACTTTTATCCTGCTCAAGACTAAATAGTGATCACTTCCAATTTCAAATCCTCTGTACACTCTGGTGTCCTGCACCAGGGAGAAAACATCACTATCAACAATAACATAGTCAATGAGACTTTTCTTATTCCTAGCCTCTTCTCTCCATGTGAATTTGTGCACATTTTTATGTTGGAACATGGTGTTAGTAATAACCGGTCCATGTCCTGAGCACAAATCCAACAGATATTTGCCATTATTCTATAGTCAATGAGACTTTTCTTATTCCTAGCCTCTTCTCTCCATGTGAATTTGTGCACATTTTTATGTTGGAACATGGTGTTAGTAATAACCGGTCCATGTCCTGAGCACAAATCCAACAGATATTTGCCATTATTATAAGCTTTGCTCTTTTCTCCAAATTTTCCCAAAATATTTTTGTATGTCCTTCAATCATTTCCTACTCTGCTATTTAGATCCCCAACAAGGACCAACTTTTCCTTTTTCATTGGGTCAGTTGCTTTTTCTAAAGCCTCAAAAAATTCCTCCACTTCTACCTTACTAGACCCTTTTGTGGGACAATAGGCACAAATAAGTCTCATTGTCCAGTTTCCCATTCTCATTTTTTCCCACATTACTCTACTTGCGATTGACTACCATTCAAGAAGCCTGGTATTTTGTGTTGAATACTATGGCTACTCCTTCTTTTCCTTGACTGTCATTGCCTGAATATAACATTTTGTATTTATTGCTCAGAAAGATCTCACCAGTTTTTGTCTCAGTCATCCCTATTATGTCGATCTGGTACTTATCTAATTCCTCAGCTAGCTCCATTTCTTTACCATTCAGGCTTCTTATGTTGATAGTACCGATCTTTAACTCTGGAGATGTGAGTTGGGGTTTGTTTTATTATTATGTTATGGAATGTGAATAAATTACTGAAGCAAGATCCACCTTTTACAAAGCCATGTTGCTCCTATGAAGACATATTTCTCTCCGCCAATTCCTGAATTTTACTTTTAACCATCTCTTCCAATACCTTTAACCACCACTCCAGAGATACTAATGGGTCTGTAATTTGCTATGACAATCTCAGCTCTGCCAAGGTTTCCTTGGAACTTTGCCAGAGCTCAAGTTTAAATTAAACCAATTAGTCAGAGGCATTGCCAATTCGCTTGTACATTCCCTTAATAGAAAATAAGCAATAAAAAGAAATCCGCAAACACATTTTTTCTCCTATAGGGAATAGGCAATGCCGTTTTTAAAATTAATTAAAATATAAAAAAAATTCTTTGCCCAGGCAAGGCGAGAATGTATTATAGGTTTACATGAACTTTCGTGGGAGAAAGCCACGTAACATTATATAAATATATAAATATACATATATATTTATAGGCGCGTTTGCGATATTAAAATGTTAAATATCAGCTACTATCAAACGTCAATTAAATATCAACAATCAACAAAGTTTACCGAAGGAGTTTTTACCTGAGTTCCATTCTCATTTATTCCGAAAAACAGACAAACCGGTCAGCAGAATTCGCACAATTAAAGTGCTGTTCTCAGAGCTTTAGTTGCTTTCGCTGTCATCGGTAATAACACAATCAAATTCTCAGAACAGAAAGAAAATTTGCGCCTCCCAGATATATAACGCAATCTCTACTCCAGAAATATAACGCAATCTCTACTCCAGAAAACAGCACTTTTAGGGACATTTCACATTTTACGGAGATATCTAGTCGATGCCCAGACCTTTGGATAAGGCTAGAATTGAAAGCCTCTGTGAGTCAGTGATTTCATTATTCCATTCGATGTTTCTTGTTACTCTCTGACTGTGAACTCTGTTAATTGAATATAGAAATAATCAAACTATTATTATTTTAAAGATTTTGCTCAAATACAGAACAGCGTGCAATATTTTGTGAATAACTCCGTTAAGTGATGGGAGAATATCGTAATTTCTCTGCTAAATTTACTTTGCTATTTAGTAAAGTAAACTCTCTCATTCCCGGTAAGCAACGTAGCACAGAATAAAGCACAGAATAAATATACGAGTATTTTACTTATAGGCCAGAATGCATAACGAAACATATATGCTTTATATTCCTATTCTAACTCTCCACTACGTATGAGGTGACTTTCTTTCTTTTCTTAAACATGAATCTAACGCATGAAACTTACAAACGTATTATACAATTTGTTATCGTGAGTCGGGTAAGAGTTCCACTAACCCCCCCCCCCCCACTCCTAGTGACCACACATGGAACATTTTCAAGCCTCTTCAAGTCTTCCAAAAGCACCGTGATCGAAAACCCTCAAAAAAAAAAAATCATTAACCATAAATGTATGTTCTAAGGATAATTTTACGGTGTTACAGCTTTGTAAAGTCATCGGACTTTACTTCTCTGGGTATAATGCAATGATGGCTATTGTAAAACAATAAACATAAACACTTGGGAGTAACTGGGAAAATGATAAATGCATGTGTTTGTGTGTGTGTGTGTGTGTGTGTGTGTGTGTGTGTGTGTGTGTGTGTGTGTGTGTGTTTTCTTCCCAATAGTAACTCCCCATGAGGTAATTTATTCCTACTGGATATTCCTACTGGATACAATGCATAAACTAAATGAAACTTCCAAGTACAGATTAAGATTTATATTTCCAATTTTGTGTCAATATTCATATTACATTTATATTTTTACCTCTATATGTACATTTTTACCTCTATATGTACATATTCCGATCTTTATATATCCATATTAATAGTTTTATATATACATATATTTCTACTACGTGTTTCTACTACGTGTATAATCATACAATATCAGTAATTTTGTTATTGTTACATTACAATAACTGGAAGTTAATCTTATTGGTAAATTTAATTAATTCTGAGTAACACTTTTCGATAAGTCTCTGTTTTGCCACTGGTCACTTGTCTCCAGAAGTGATGACGTGTTGTATTAGAAGCATCCGGATGGAGTCCAGTAGCTTCCAGTAAAGTACGTGGTCAACAGTCTGTTGAAGGTGTAGACTATAAATAAATGCATGCATGATGTGATTCCAGGATATGGAGTCTGTGTAAGTAGTGTCTTAGTTTTCCATGTCCCGATAGTAACGTGGTTAAATCCGATAGTAACGTGGTTAAACCTGGAGAAATGGCAAGTTTTATCAGCCGGAGTCTGCTTTTGATGCTTGGCAAGTGCTTTTGCTGTCGATCGTTTTTTTTTCTTCTTTTTTTCCCTTCGTCTTCCACAAGACTAGGCTTCTTTCTTCTGCAAGTGTTTTTATAGTAGATTTATAGTAGATTTAGAGTATTTTTGGTAACTTGTTTCTAGCCGTTCGTTTCTAGTTATTTCTTTAGCCAGCTGATCCGCGCTCTCGTTTCCTGCTACCCGAGTATGCGCATTGACCCAACAGAAGTTGATTTCCCATCTCAATAGAATGAGATTCCAAACCAGATTTCTTGTCTTTTCTATTAACACTATATGGCTGTTCTGGTTTTTTATGCCGTCCATAGTGGTGCTTCTACTATCACTAAATTTTTGTTGTCTTTTGATGAGAAGTATTGAGTTCTAATTCCCGGATATTTATTTGTAAGTGACTGAACTACAGTATAGCAAGTTGTTCTGCTTGGTTGTCGGAACAAAGAGGATGCAGTCTAGAGCAGAGTTCTTGTATAACCGACTGCCTGTTATATGCAGTGAAAGAACAACAGACGTTCCCTCCCGTTTGACTTCCTCAGTGTGTGTGTATATATAAGGAATTCTTCGCTCTCAGAGCTTTAATTCTCCTTAATATATGTGCTCTTTGCTGTGTGAGGCCACCTACTGAAGTCAAGCGGACGTTCGTAGCAATTTGGATCATGTTATAATTTTCGTTATATTTTCCGGAGGTGACTTCATACAAAGACGAGAATTCCTGTATTTTCAGACATCAGACAGATCGTTGTTAGACCTCCAATAACGCAAGCTGCCTCGAAAGATCTTGTCCTGTATCTATCCTTTAATTATGCATAGGGTTATAAGGCGTTGAACTCTGTTTAGCTTTTTTCTTTCATTTTAGTGTATGTTTCGAGGCAGGTGCAGCATAAAATATCAGTGGGTATAGCACCAGTATATATTGTTTTCAACGCTCGTTGGCCTAATCTCCACTTAATCCTTGCCGACTTTGATTTGATTGATTGATCTCATCCATCCCTTTAGGACGGGTAGAGTCTCCTAATGAGGGTTTCACGACGAAAATAATGCGACCGGTTCGTCACTCCTTGCTGCATACCCTGAGGGTAGTGTTCATGATTGTAATCTTTGTGTGTTCACGGGTCCGGTTTGCGGGATGAAAAATCCCACAACTGGCGAAAAAAACACTGCTGTCCACACCCAAGACCAGCTAAGTTGGCTATGCTGAGAAATATCCTTAAGCTCCTCACGTCGTCGACGGGAATCGAACCTAGGACACTCCTTTGCCACTAAGCTAACAGCGCGAACTTTGCTAGAAGGTTTACTATTTGTATTTGCAAGATTTTTTCGACAACATATGAGATGTGCTTGTGGACGGTAAATTTTCCATCTTTTGTCACTCCTATTTTAGCTCACTGGCTACCTCGAGAACTTCCCCATTTAGGAAAGCCGTTACAGGTTGTTTTGATTTTTTTTTTACGTTTGATGTGAAGCAATTTACACTACAGTCTAAATTGCTTCACATTGGTGCTATTGAAGGTAACTTTCTTCTCGCGTGTCCACTCTGATTTTTAAAGAGTTCTTCGTTGGCCGTTACTTATAACTGTAAGCCGCCGCATCCCCCAATCATTATCATCGCATCATCGGCGAAAGCTATGACTTTTGTTTCAGTAGTGAAAGGAAGTCTTAATAGCTACTCATACTGGATGTTTCAGAAGCATGGTCCACAGTATGCGTCTTGCGGGAAGCTTCGTCTGACTTCTTTCGTTACAGCTGTAGTTTTTAATTTGTTGTTTTAAGGATACTTGCGACATAAGACTGAATGATATAATCACGTAATCACAAGAAAGATATTTATATTTATTTAACCAAATATTTCGGTCTGGAAATAGCAGACCATCGTCAGTGGTATTACAAGAACAATTTAAAAAAAAAAAAAAATACAAGCTAGAATACTAACAATAGATCGTTAAAATTAGAACATGCCGCGTGATGTTATATCACTAAGTATGAAATATCACTAAGTATGAAACGGAATATTTTGAAGTAGAAACTTGATTGAAATAGCAAATTCAATCATGTTTCTACTTCATATTGATATTTCATACTTAGTGCTATATCTATCTATCTATCTATCTAATTTTAACGATCTATTGTTAGTATTCTAGCTTGTATTTTTTTTAAACTGTTCTCGTAATACCACTGACGATGGTCTGCTATTTCCAGACCGAAATATTTGGTTAAATAAATATATATATATATATATATATATAAATATATATATATATATATAAATATATATAAATATCTTTCTTGTGATTATCTTTCTTGTGATTACGTGATTATATCATTGTATATCATTGTAGTTTTTAATGTTATGATTGCTCTTCTGTTTGTAAAATAATTTTTTGTAAGATAGAGTAAATTTTTTAGACATTTTATTAGACATTTTAAATCTCTTGATTGTCTCTTGATTGATTACGGCTGGCCACCACGATGCATCGAAGGCTCGTTGTACATTGAGTGAGATCAGTAGTACGTCTTTTTTTTTTTTGCTGTAGACTCTCTTCTGTGAACTCTTTAACCTCCATAATTGCGTCTACTGTGCTGGACTGAGGCCCAAATGCGTATTGATTGCTGCTTAATAGGTTTGTTGAGTAGATATATAGTGCATTATTCGGTTTATTAGTAGTAGTTTTCTAATACCTTACCAGCAACGTTTAAAAGACGGATTGATCTGTATTTGCTAATTCGTCGAATATTTCTTTTCCTGGTTTGATTATGGGTATAATTTTAGAACGTCTCCAGACTAAAGGATATCTCCCTCTTTCAGGCATTCGTCGTAAACTGTTGTTATAAATTCGATTCGAGGAATTCCACAAACGCTCTTAGGAGTATATATCGCTGGAAATTCCGTCCTCTCCAGGAGTTGTTCTTGGATCCTTTGATCTTAATACTGACTCGATTCCGTTAGTTGTAAATAAGTCGTCGTTAAGGGTTTCTATGTCTGTTTTCATTCTTTTTTCTGTAAGTTCGGTGGATTTCTTCATCTGTTGATTCATCGTCATCGGGAATAAATTTGTTTATTATAATAGTTGAATTTTTTCTGCTGTTTTTAGTGTATGCGGTGATGTCTGTTTTCTTAATAGTTGATAATATTGATAATATGTATGTGTTTTGTTCTTGCTTGCTGCTAATTTATGTATATATATATATGTATGCAATTCCAAGGATTTGTTACGTTTGAAACAGTACAGCATTTTTTCCATGATTCTGTTTTCACGTTTGTAATTTTGGACTGATCTGCGCGGTTAGCCGAGTGGTTACGCGCTCCGCAACCAAATGCATGTTAAAGAATTGTCCTGCGTTGGATTCTCATTGCTGACGTCAGGAGCTAAGGATCTTTCTCAGACATAGCTAACTTAGCCATTCTTTGGCGTGGACAGCAGGGTTTTTCTCCCGAGTTTCTCGGGGGGTCTCGCAAAGCGATCTTACGAACACAACGCTTCATAGAGAATTACACATGGTTAAGCGTGGGGGGAGGGGGGTAACAACTCCAGCTCGTAGTGAGTTATAAATAAAACCTAAAAATGAGAGGCCATGACTCAACATGGGACTATAGCCTGAAGAAGAAGAAGAAGGATTTTGGACTGATAGCTGTATTTGGCTTACAGTAGTTCTGTCTTCTGCTCTCTCTTAAACCTTGGTTATTGTATGTTCTTTGATATAGTCGTCTGAGTGCGTTAACATGCTTTCTTAATACTGTAAGTTCATCGTTCCACCAAGGTATTGGTTTTCTTCCATCGATGTTTAGCTTCTCGGTTATTCTGAGTGTTTTATCGCTGGATTTTTTTCAGACCTGATGAAAACGCAGAAGCAAGTCTATATCGGCTTGTACTGATGCCCAGATTGGCTAGGTTCTTATGTAAGCTTTTGTTCGTTGATCCCGTTAAAGTGATGTTCTGAGATTAGGCATGAAAATTCTCTTTTTAATGCTTTTACGAATATCTCTACATTAGTTTATTGGTGAAGTATTTGGTGTTATTTGATGTTATTGCAACGGTTTTATGTTTGATGTTATTGCAATGGTTTTATGATGTGTTGTGTATTCCGTTTAAATTTTTGTTACTGATAATGAAACTTAATATGAAATGAATATGAAATGAATAGAACAGTTTTCCTCTTCGTTGCATCTGAATTCAGAAACCAGGGTTAAAAAAGCGTTGTTTGCTATTGTCAGATCAATGAAATTGCGTCCTCTGACATTTCCAAATGATGGAGCGTTACATGTGTGTGTGTGTGTGTGTGTGTGTGTGTGTGTGACTACACTTGCAGCAACTGCATTATAATATTTGCAGTACTTTTTGTAATCTAAAAAAGTACATACAAAAAGAGATTTTTAGATTACAAAAATTACGTGGAAAATCGTACTTTTTGTAATCTAAGGACTCCAAAATCTTTCCAAAATTATTAAATATATCATTTTCCAAGAAAGCAGAAAAATATTTCGGACAGTCTACTACTTTCTTTTGGTGTCCTCGGCTATTCTGATAGTGTCCAGCTGTCTGTTTTAAATGTTAAGTTGAACAGGATTTCGTTAACTGGTGCTATACCCACTAATTCACTGCCTTCACATGACTTTTATTCACGCCATTTTCAATTGTATGGATATATTTTAATGATTCTGTTGTCTAAATATTTTACTATTATGATTCTAACTTGTTTTATCTATTCTGAATGTAATTCCCGTAAACGGTTTATGTTGTTGTACCAACTTCTGAGATTCATTTTCTTAGTTCTTATTTCTCCGGAAATATCACATATAAGAATAATGACCTTTACGATTTGCCATTATTTCGCTTTTAACCTACAGTTCTTTGGCCATTACCTAATGAGTGTTATCGTCTTAATATGTTATATACACCTTTTTCTCCTCAAATATATAATTTTTTCTTTTTTTTTTCTCGTTATATTTCCACTTCCATTGATTCTTATTTGAATTTCAGTTACCTTTGTAACTTACAGCCTTTGAATTGATGGATTATTTCAACTTTTCCTTCACTTAGTGTATAAATAAAATGAATATTCCCGTAGCTCCTGGATTCAAGTAACATTTTGAACGGGTTTATTGATGCGTGTTATTCTTCATGGTCTTCTTTGCTTGTGTGTTTTCTGGAACCTTAAGACCTATCACTTGAAAAGTATCATTTGATTATAATCCTAATTTAGCAGGATAAGATGGAAATCTTATACCTAGTGGAATAGTGCTCTGTAAACAGCATGTTGTTTGCCTGAATGAAAAACACAAGTTTTCCAGAAGGTAAAATCAACCATCTCCGCATGAAGCTGGCTGACTTATCTGTTGAAAAGCTCTTATGAAGCAATTCGCATCGTAGATGGGATTCTAATCTCGAGCTTTTAAATGAAATAACATTACTCTTTCCAACTGCTTATGGTGCTAGTTCTATGAATAGGTTTTAGTGCTTAGGGAAAAACTGAAATCCTTTTAAACTCCCATTTAGAGTGTATTCTAAAATACTTTTATAGAGAGACTTTTAAGCAATGTATAGTTAGCCAATCTCATGCAGAGTGGAAGGTTTCTTCTCCAGAAAATTTTGGTTTTTCATACCAAGCAATAAGCAAACGAATATGCGAAAATGACCTGGAGTAATATACTGGCCTCGTAGTTTAGTTGCTTCAGCCGAATTAACTCCAATTTATTCCTTATTAAGATACTTTCTTCATAATAAGGAAAGTTTTTCATTTAAGCAAATTGAGAAATATAAAATTTTGTGTGTGTGTGCGCGCGCACACACACACAAATACTGCAAATCTATTGAGTACTTGCTTTGATCCTGATTAAAAAAAAAAATCTGTTTCGAAAATCACAGCTTTCATTACAAGTACCATATTCATCATCATAGCAAATGAGCTGGAGTTATTTTTGGCATTTGTACTGCGAATAATTTTGTTTCGTGGTTTTGTACTACAAAATGGTCCAATCGAAACTAAAACTGAAAAGATTTGATAAAATTTAATATTTAATAGATTTCCAAATTTTGCCGATAAAAATTAGGTTAGTCCAGAATAAATCCCAATTCGTATAATCAGAGTTAGTTGGAGATAATCCATGCTTGTTTCTTGCATTCCGCCTCCGTTGTGCGATTGGAGGAACGATGGGACATCATTGCGCCATTCGACCTGCAATAGTTTCGTAGTGACAAGAGAGGAATCTTTACTTTTGAGCTTTCATACAGCGATAATAGCTTCTTTTTTATTCTAGAGGAAATTCGGGATTTTTTAATTCCCCATACAAGCAAATCGACCACAGAATATTCACAATTTACATATAGAAAGTACTATTAGGAGATAGTCGACGGAGGATTAAGTAGTGTTAAGTGAAGTGCCTTCCCGCGATAAGTCCTGGGACTCCTTAGGGGTATCATGTAATAATAAGAAAGATAAATAATCGGTCGTAACCAAACCTGAACTACGAGAACCTATTTTAGCTTAATGCACATTTTATTAATTTTCACCAGGGAGACATTACTGCAATATATAATTTCTCCTTTTGTTTTTTATCTTGCGCTCCTACAAATGAATCCCCAATGAAATGAGATGGCGCGAAATATTTTTGCAATGATTCCAACTACCAAATATGAATAAAACAGGGTCCCAGAAAATAACTTGAGGATGAACGACTTACGGACAACCGACTTTAAGGTGTTTACGTCCATTTAAAAAATGCACTTAAAATGCATGAATAAAAGCCGAATATACATGCAATCTCCTTGGAATCGTATTTTAATTAGCGCAGTACCAACTCAAATGTGTTGCTTTCAAACGTGCATTTTATTGTTTACTGAATACCAGGAAAGGATCATCCTCAAATAATATCACATATCATACTCTACGGGAAAGGGGGCGTCAGAAAAGTACGATGCCTACTAACGAAAGATAGGACGTGTGTTCAGAATGTTGTTACGTCACAACATGAAAGCATGTTATAGAAAACTTTAATTTCTACAGATTACAAACATAACTTAATATAGTTTTTTTAAAGACTTAAAAATCATTCTGAAACATTGTTGCAGACAGAGTCAAACTGGTTATATTAATTTCAATAACTAGAAATTATTGAAGCACAAATGCATAAATTGATTTAACTGAAGCTTTTCAGAGAAATGAAGCGAATGACGTGTCGTTGAAAGGGAAGATTTTTTCGAAGCTCTATAATTTTTTATGAGAGAGGCCATAGGATGATTCGAAAGTCTCTATAAAAAAAAAAGTTATGGTATCATAACAAACTTCCAAGCCGAAAACTTTCCAGAAAGTTCTTTCTTTAAACTCAAACAGCAGTTTTCGGCTAAAATGTTAGTTCTCAACTTACTGAATATAGATTTTACACGTGTTTTATTAAAGCATATACCAGAAATTTGCGGAGAAAAAACTTTATTTATTACTTTATTCAAATTCTTAATATATAAATAAATCATTCTGCTATGTACTCATTGTTAAGATCATAACTCCAATATAAATAAATTCAGGGTAAACACTTTGACAAGTTGTTTCTTTACCGCCATCTCTTGACAATAAATTGAAATAGCACTCTGCGTGAATATGCTCGAAAAGTTTTTCCAAGTAATAAGGAAATTACAAAAATACAGTATTTCGCTAACATAAGCACTATTTACTCATTTACTTATTATGGGCAAGCATTATACATTAAGTAATAAGTGCATCACAAGTACATGTACAAATATACACAATAACGTTCACAAGATTCAAGAAATAGATATAATTGTGCTTCTGTATTATACTTCAACAGTGCCAAACTACTCGTGCAATTCATCGAACCCACGCAAGCGCATTCGTCTACAATATTGAATGTCAAGAAAACTCAATGCAGGCATTTCTGGTAAACTTGTTATTTTCATTAATTGACCTAATGCCTTTATTTTGGTTCGTACAGTCTTCTCTTCTTCCTCACGATATGGTTTAAATGCCTGAAGTATGTCCTTCGCTTCAGCAAACAATGTTAAAATGTTTTTAGAACATCGATATATACAGACAGGTTCTCGCTTCGTAATGAAATCAAGTGTCAGTATTCTTCGCACTGACCAAGTCAGCTCAGTGAGTTGTTGAATGCTGGCTTGCTGTAGATTATTTTTTATCCACCATGATAATGCATTACCGATATTTCTCGAGTGGTCTGAATTAGCATACGAAATACCATAGTAAATGAACTCATAACACATGAAAATAATAATTTTTAGAGCAACAAGTCTAATTTCAATAAGTGGTTCCCCATTATTCAGTATAACATATACTTCTTTCAAAAGAGGAGAAACTGAACTTGAGGGCTTTAATAAAATATTATTTTCCAACTTTTGTAGCATGTTTAATTTATAATACAGATCACCTTCCATGCTCCGATTCTTCAATATCTGTTTGATAGTGTTCCATTATCTGAAATTATGGGTAATAGGTTTTGAACACCGTGGACAATTTGCTCCTTTTTTGTTTAGATGAGATTCATTCAACCATTCTAATAAATATTTATTCTCTACTGCATGTCCACAGTCAACTAACAATACATATCTATCTTGGAGGGTCACATCGGTCTTTTTCACTAACATTTCACTTTCACAGCAGTAACAAGCTGATGGACAAGGCTCTCCACAAAAACCAACACACTGATGACCACATGGGTAGATGTGGGTACACGGTTCGTTGCAAGGAGATCTGTTACACTTCTCACCACACTGACGAGTGCAAGCAGTATGTTCACATTGCCATGGACATGGCTTTTTGCATTTGATGCAAGGACGATTACATGGATTGGTGCAGCGAGAATGAGGACAACGAGCCAAGCATCGCAAGGTACAAGAGCACGGTGCTCCACAATGTTCCTTACATGAGTGACCACAAGGCAAAATCTGCGTACACAACTGTAAGCATTTTTGATGTATTTGCAAATAGAAGCAATCAGAACATTTACCAGGACACTTATGTCCACAGTCTAAAATGGTAGTGCATGGTTCAGAACAGAAGTCAATAAAATTAACTGTAGAATTCTGTGCATCCTTACAGCATGAAATCTTGATCTCATGTCCACATGAAGCACTAACAACAATGATTTCCTTACATATTTCTTTTAACTTATCTTTATCTAGCATAGCATACTCACCACATACAATCTCTACCTGATGCCCACATGGAGAACTGACAAAAATCATTTCCTTGCAAATCTCCTGTGCTTTATCTTTATCTAGCATGGCATACTCATTACATCCCATCTCTACCTGATGGCCACATGGAGACCTAACAAAAATCATTTCTTTGCAAATCTCCTGTAACTTATCTTTATCTAGCATGGCATACTCAGAACACATAATCTCTACCTGATGTCCACACGGAGAACTGACCAAAATCATTTCTTCGCATCTTATGGTTAGCATGTCTTCATCTAACAAATAATATTTGTCACATTCAATTTTTACTTGATGGCCACAAGGTGAAAGAACAGATACAGTTTCCTTACATTGAATATAGCAACTCTGTGTATTATTGTCATTCTCCTTACTAACAGGAATTTTATGACCACATGGTAAGAGATCTTCATAATCCAATTTCAAGGCTTCTGTGTTTATTTCATCTTCAGAAGTATAACATGCAGGTTCCTTTGGCACAATATCTTCACTTTCTGAAAACAAATTATCAAAATTGTTATCTGAACAATTATCGTTAATCTTGTATTTTAACTGTAACTCTTCAGAAGCTGAGTTGTTATTATCATCATGCATCCCACCGTAACTTTCACCGGGTGTTTCTTCCACTACTTCCTCAGATGGATCAGCAGTAGCAGACACCTCTTTATTTTCAAATAACAGACCAAGATCTTTCAAACAAGAATGTTCACAATGTGCTTTTCTATGTGTTTCATGAAAATGACATTTCTCTGTACACTGATGACCACAACAAGCAAACCTATAACCACAAGGCTGTAAACAGTTCAGAAAAAAGTGTGCCTCACTTGAAGCCTTTCGCAATGTTTCTGGATGCTTTGAACATTGGATGGTTAATGTCGATCCAATAGCATCCTTTTTAGTTAACTTTTCATCTAAGGAACACCATAGCTTATTCTTTCCAGCAAAAAGCTTAAAATTACCAAAGCAATACAGACCATGTTTAGCACGTGACAATGCCACACAAAGGCGATTACTTGCATTCAGGAAACCAATGATTTCTGAATCGTTGCTTCGAACAAATGAGATAAGAATAATATTGTTTTCTTCTCCCTGAAAATTATCAACAGTGGATGCTCGTACACCAAAAATTTTCTCTTTCTCCATCATCTTTTTAATGAGAAGCAACTGGCCAACATACGGGACAAGAATGGTGATTTCTGATGGTTGGTACTCTTGTTCTAGGAGATACTTACAAAGACCAATAAGGGACGTTGCTTCTTTTGTGTTTGAATAACTTTTAGCTTCGTTATATTCATCTTCAGAATATTGGTGACATACAAAAAACATGTTGTGCTTCATTCCCCTTATGTCTGGATAGTTATATACGCTCGGATGATTTTCCAACGTCGCATAAATTTCTGGTACTAGCAGCTCAGCAATTTCCATTCGCATTCTGTGTTGTAACTGGAGAGTGTGTGAGGGTATACCATTATTGAAGAGTCTTTCAAACATTGACACATCTAAATGATATTTTTTTGCCAATTCGTAAACAGAATTTTTAGGTCTCAACTGTTGGTGATCCCCTATCATGATTAAATGCTCAGCAGAAGTAGGAATTGAGGTAACAATATGTCCCTCTAGAATTTCGGCTGCCTCTTCAAACACAACAACTTTTGGTTTAACCTTCTCAATTAATTTTCTGTTTTTGGCAGCAGAAGTTGCAGTGAAGGCAATAACATCAGCCGCTTCTAAAATCTTACTATGATAAGAAATCATCGTGTCTTCAATACATTCAACAAGAGATCTGTAACTCGCTTCGTATCTTAAAATTTCATTTTTCAGTTCTTTTTCCCAACTTCTTCTCAATTTCCAGAAAAGTTCCCACCGTTTTTCAAGAGGTAATTTCCAGATTTCAATGTAAGTATCTTCTAATACATTCTTATTTTCATATGTGAATTCTTTCTGCTCTTCAATCTGTACAAGTTCAGTGATATTGATCAGATCATTAATTTCTTTTCCGTTTTCATTAAAAATATTTATTAGCTGATCTGTAATTTCAACAACATCATCCAAATCAAAGATTATACTTTCGTCATTATCATGAAGTGCATTCCATTGTGAGTTGCAAAGAGTATTAGTTTCAGTGTTCTTGCTGTGTTCTGATTTTACTGGATTTAGTTCATTTACATTACTATTAATATTCACTTTCTTTTCTGGAGCCTCTGGTTCTTCTCCATGACAATCATCTGCAACTTTGCCTAAAATTTGAAAGGAGTTCCTTGTGGATAATTTAAAATTGCGTTCCTTTTCATTTGTAGACTGAATATATTTTGCTTTTTTATTTGTTAAAACTTCTCTGCTTTCTTCTAATTCTTCATACAAATAAATTAATTCAGGAGTTAAACACAGCCAATCTTTTATCAGCTGAACCAGTAGTCTCCTTTTGTTAGCAGTTTTTGACTCCTTAAGTTCAACGTTTTCTTCTTCCTCCTCCTCTAGCTGAGTTCTAATCGGAAATAATCTTTCTTTCCAACTATGTTTTGCATTTTTGGTTAGAATTTTTTCTCCACAGTATAGAGGATTAGATACTAAAAATTCGAATTCGGAATTTAAATTAGACAACTTTTTTTTCAAGGTATCAAACCTAGATTTAAAATGAACATTTTCCACATTCCTAGGCCAAAATAATGAATGATTAAATAATTCCTCCGCTATCATTAAAGAAAGTATCATATCTTCATTAATTGGTCCTCTATACCGTCCTGAATTTAAATAAAAACGTTTTCTCATAGCATATGTTATGTTGTTTATTTGATGTGGCATGACATCTTCGCATTTAGTGTTGCCACCAAATCTCACAAGTTTCCTCGTATACGGAAGTAATCCTTGGAGAAATTGATCCAAAGCATGATTTGTGTAGCAGACAATCAAAATCGGACTTCTGGTTGTTTTATTCATATTCATTAAAATAGTGTTTACAATTTTGTGTCCTAAGTAGGTCTTTCCAGTTCCAGGTGGACCTTGTATGATGCAAATCTTATTTGTTAATGCTAACTGAAATGCCTTCATCTGCTGCTCATCTAACCCAAGTGTGTCTGCGGAAGGCCAAATCTCATTACGTATACAACATGTAACAGTTCGTTGTGAAACAGTTTCCATTAAACTCGTTAGTGATAATCGCATTTCATCAACAATTTTTGTGTTCCTTTCGGCCCTTTCCGATTCTAGTAATCTGTAACTTTTCCTTTCATTTCCATACAGTGAATCCAATGAGGAGTCACTATCTGAAGAATCATATAAATAATATGCAAATAATTTCATCTTCTTTTCAAGCTTACCTGGATTCATTTTTACTGGCAAAGCATACACAAAGCCAACATTTAGATAATGCGGCGCAGAAATACAATTTTCACGATAAACTATTACGTCAGCAAGTGCAAACCTATCCTTTGTCATATCTTTCATTGCCTGCAGAGAATGTCGGTATGCTTCAAAGTAGGAATCTGGTTCAAAAGCTGTATAAGAAGACAAAGGTAACTTCATCTTCTCTCCCAAGTCAGTTCTTGCTGTCACACTGAGTATGCATCTTTTACTTATTCCATTTTCTGGTCTGCGGTTAGAAATACAAACAAAATGCATTTTCTCAAAATTATCTAATGAGAGACAAATTAGGTTTTTTGGTTTCAATTTACTGGTGAATTTCCAATTTACATCTTTTGTGAAATTTACATGAACAATGAAATTAAGTCCCGAATGTGTATATTCATATCCTACAAGAGCAACATCATGATAAACATGACCAGTTGTCAGATTAGTTGTGGAGCGATTTTTCAAATGAAGAACTTTATATTCCTTAATGCCCTCCCTAAAGGAATGCAACATATCTTCCCTTAGAAGTCGAAACTGCACATCCAAATAATCTTCAACACTTTCATAACATCCAGAGATAATGTTTTTACGAAGAAATGTGGGTTCAGATGACAGAATGTCGGCAGTTGTTGTAATGATAGACAACGAACGAAAATTATTAGGTGGTGTGTCTGATGCAGATGAATTTGAGAAAATATTCGAAAATAATTCTAATTTTTGTTTCTCAAGTTCAATTACACGTTTTAAAATACATTCTGCATTCAAATCTTTCAAGAATAAAATGAGGATATCCAGTTCAGAATTTGTCACAGATGGCATCCTAAGAAAAAATTCTTCTAGTAGTCTCAATAAATTTTTTGCCATTTCAGAAATGCCATATGATATAGAGACATATTTATTGAGAGTAGTTGGAACTATACCAAGAAGAAATACGGCAGATGACTGAAGTTTCTGAAGGAGACTCACAACGTTTCTTGAATCACTTGCTTCGCATGCCTTAGCTAAGAGGGACAGAACTAATTTTACCTCTTCAAACTGTAAGTCTTGTTTTATCAGATATGCTTCCAAATCGGTTTCTTTTTTATTTAAATATTTCAAAATTTCTTCATTAGTTTTGTTTGATACAGCTAACATTTCAATCAAAATGATGTCATCAATTATTTTAGTTTTTCTATTTTCCAATATCTCACCAGATTTTTCTCTTTGCTGATTTATTTTCCTTGTTTCTCTACTCATCATATTAAGTTTTCTCGCTTGCATATTTCTATCATTAGCTGTTACTCGATTTTCTTTGTTCTGAGATACTCTGCCGAGATTGCAGATAATCTTCAATGCTTATAGAGAGAACAATTTTTGAATCTATAAGAAAAAAAATGTTAAACACATTTTTATTAGGAATTGTAGAATATAAGAAAAATACATTAGTAAATTATTATACAACTCATAATGTCGGATTTATTTCATTTTATTTTTTATGTGAATCCTATGAAAGGCAATATGGTGCATTAATATTAGCTGCTATGGGTGGGATAAAGTTTAGATAATCTGGAAACTCTGTTGCTCAATAGACAAAGCAGGGAACTTTATCAAGTCACTTTTGGCTGCCATTAAGGGGGTAGCGGTTAGGACCTTAGCATAGTATTTTTCTTGTGTGTGCGATTAATGTTCAGCGCCTTTCCAAAAAAATTGTTTTGAATAAAGTGTGAATAAAACGAACAGGAAATGAAAACCGCTTTACAGTATAATGTTACATACGGATTAGTCCTGCTTATACAATTTTTTTTCAAGTTATATAAATTTTCAAAATAATATAAAATAGTAATATAAAGTTAAATACTAATGTGGAAAAACATGGAAGACTCACCCGTCCCTGACGGAAGAAGTAAACAATATTAAAAAAAAAGAAAAAAAAGTGCCGCTTTTGCATTTTCAGCTTCATATTGCACAAATATATAAAGCAAGGTCGATTTACACTTGTTTTGTGTAACAGCTCATCTATACTCCAGTTAGTATTTTTTTAATATATCAATCCCAAGAGAGATTGCGAGACCAAAAACGCATCAAGGCCGTATTATGTGCACCCTCTGTCCAAAAAGAAACCGAACATTTCGAAAATAGAAGAAATTAGTGACGTCACCTGTTGTATCTTTTTGATGTCGAAAGCTGCAACCTTCATTAGTGTTGTGTCAACTATTTGTGATATTTGTTTCATTAGAAGCCGAGTTATAGTGCAAAGAGTGACAGTGTGTTTTGACGAACGGTCGGTCCTCACAATAGTCATACCGTACGCGAAGAATTCTCGCTAGCAATCGCTTCAAAACTTCGAGATAAAACTCACCATTGACCGTTTAGCCAGGCGGAACGAATTCTTTGTGGAAAATGCCCTTGGAATCGTAGAAACAAATCAGCATTGTCTTTACTTTTGACTTCTCCAAGCGACTTTTCTTCGGATGCCCCTTCTCTGGTGGTCTCCACTCAACACCCCAGGCTTTGTTTCGGGCTCATACTCAAAACACCACGTTTCGTCATCAGTAACGATCGTTTCAAGGAAGTTACGAGCGGTTTTACTAAGGTCCTTGCAGTGTTCAATTCGATATATGTTTTGGTCTCCGGTCAACTTGTGGGGAACAAATCGCGAATTCAATTTACGAAGGCAGTCTCGGTCAAAATGTTGTGCACAGTTGATTTTGGAATCCCCAATTCATCTTCAATCAATCTCAATGACGATTTCGGTTTTCTTTGATGAAATCACACTTTTTTGGATGTTAACTTCACTCAGTCCAGTTTTTGGATGGCTACGCTTTTCGTCGTCCTCAAGTGTCTCACGACCACTTTGAAATCGCTTAAACGGGGTTCTCAACCTTTTCCAGTGGCGTACCATTATATTTAATTCAAGATATTAGATGTACCAGGCAGTGGCTCACGTACCACCAGTGGTACGCGTACCATAGGTTGAGAATCCCTGGCTTAAACCACTCGTAAACTTGAGTGCGAGATAAGCATTCATCACCGTATACTTTTTGAAGCATTTGATGCGTTTCGGTAAAACTTTTACCAAGTTTAACACAAAAGTCAATCGCAGCTTTCTGTTTGAAACTCATTTTCAGACCGATCGTCAAAACACACTGTCACTTCGGCTTATAATGAAACAAATGTCATAAACAGTTGACAGTTGACATGAAGATTGCCGCTTTCGACAACAAAAAGATATAACAGGTGGCGCCATTAGTTTCTTCTATTTTCGAAAAGTTCGGTTTCATTTTGAACAAAGGGTGCATGTGGGCATTTAGCCTAGCGCTTCTTTTCTTCAATTTATTCAGTAAATACCTTAAGAAAATAAGTGAGTACATATTTCATATGAAGCTCTCTTATCTAGGCATATTGGATGATAACAGCGATAGAGGAGAGCGTCTTATTATTATTATTACATGATGACACCTGCAAGGAGTCGAAGAACTCATCGCGAGCACTCTACCCACCTCTACTACACACATCTAACTCTCTCCCCTACTACTTAATTCTCCTAGTCCACACAACGGCTATCATCGCCATCTACTGCCCATCACCACCACCAACAATAATATTTCTGACTGTAAATTGCATGTGTTCTAATTTCCTGTATGCGGGATGAAAACCGGAGTTTCCGGGAGAAGGAAAAAAAAAAAAAACAACTGCTAAATCCTTATGAGATCGGCTACCTCAAATGAAAAGCCCATATAAAGGTTCCTCTCGTCATGGCCAGTATCTATTTTATGCCTTTTCCAATCGAAAGGCGAAATTACCGTTGCTATTCCTATTACACTACGAAGAATGAACAATAGAACAACCTGGAAAAATATCAGATTTACAAATCTCCAAATGCTGGGACCTTTATAAAAGTTCCTCGCAATTCTAGATTTCATTCGAATACTGATCTTAATTAAAGATTAAAGTGCAATGTCATGACTGCGCTTAGGTACGAGCATGGGCGTCCGCGGGGAGGGGTGCAAATGGATCACTTTCCCCCGGGGTCTACTTGTGAAAAACAAAAACCAAAAAAATTTAAATAATTAAATAAAAATTTGTCTGCGCGGTTATCCGAGTGGCTATGC
Source organism: Typopeltis vanoorti (assembly GCF_054136105.1). Lineage (NCBI taxonomy): Eukaryota > Metazoa > Arthropoda > Arachnida > Uropygi > Thelyphonidae > Typopeltis > Typopeltis vanoorti. Next base: position 96,096,293 of record NC_143550.1, on the reverse strand, counting down.
GCTTCGCACCCATATGCCTGGGAAAGGATATCCGGCGTTTGATTCCCGTCGCCGACGTGAAGAGCTTAAGCATCTTTCTCAAGCATAGCCAAGTTAGAACGGGCTTGGGTACGGACCGGAGGGTTTTTGTCCCCAGTTTATCTGGGGGTTTTCCTCCTGCAAGCAGGCAAACCGACCCCATGAATACACGCTTCTAAAGTCATAAGACACCTCCAGGAATAAGAAGTAACCAACCTATTCCGTAGGATTTCGGTTCCGAATGCTTACACGGTAAAATCTGTAGGTCTACGCATGAGCATTAATCAGGATCAGGAAGTAAAAATTTATTGATGAAATTATTTGTCTCCAAGCTTTTCCCCTCCCTGGAAAACTTTTTGCGGACGTCCATGGATACGGGTATATGTACAGTACATAGAAAATTTCTCTGCCGATCGGCCGGTGAAAATTTTAAGTGGGGGTGCTGCATATACAAAAAAAAAAAAAAAAAAAAAAAAAAAACTTTTTTCTAATCAGTAACGAATTTATTAATAAATAAATTTACGTATATTAAAAATTGCTTTATTAAAAATATTTCATCCTCACCACGAACAAACACCAATAATAAGTTTCGTGTCAATAGCAATGACAAGCGCAAACGAATATCGGCGTTAGATCGCAGTGCATTTGTTTCGTGTAACGAATAGCTGAAAAAATATAATTCTTTTCATATTTTCAACAGTGACACTCGTCATAATTCAGCCTTGTATCTATAATAAATAAATAAATAAATAAATAAGGTTTGTATTAAGTTTGAATCATTCCTCTTTAAATGTCAAACGTAGCATATCATACAATTTCTTACTTTTCAATGATAACAGCAAAAATCATATAAATTGGAGCTCGTTATTTGTTTTTGAATGAATCCATTTCCAAAATCGGACTCTTTCTCTTCCAACGGGCGATTCGTTAACATGGCAGTCTACGTGAGACCGGAGCGGACGAATTTTTATGTGAGAGGTACTCTGTGTTCGTTCGCAACCGGATGTGACGTTACCAGAAGGGGGATAAAACCGAAAGTTACGCCGAGTTGATGTCGCCGTGACGTGCAGCTATGCTGGTGTCTCAGCGATGATAGCTTTTAGCGGTTCCGGGATCTCGTATGCGGCAGACCATACCAGATATACTCACTCACCTATGAGGTAGAACATGAGGCGCGTTTTTTTTTTAACGTGGTATCCCCACCCGTAGGCCTATTCCACGATCATTTCTCATTAACTTTCCGTTTTTAGAAGAAAATGATGCACGCTTCCTGTAGCTGGTATTGCATGTTTGTACTGATATGCTTATTTTTTGAATAAATTGATAATTTGTTAGGAACTCTTTCTTTCACAACCGGAAGTCATGTCACAGGAAAGGAGAAGAAACGGAAGTGATTTATTTAGAGGACGAGAAGAAGCATCTCGAATAAGAAGAAATGCAGCCAATATATAGCTAAGTCTTAATTGCTATTAACATTTATAAAATCCAATCTTTCATTTAACTTTTCTCCCAGTACCTTAACTTTCATCTGCCTTGTTACGCATTGGAATTATTAGCATTGTTATTACTTGTTATTATCACTTTTTTCCCCGCTGAGCAGTACACGATGGCCACGAGGTGTTAAGGCTGCCAAACCGACCTACACTCATACATTCAACTGCGTTCGAACAGAGGGGAGCTTGTGAAATTCTTTGTTGCGCATGGGTTATTTCCAGAATCTCTGGCGTGCCCGAAATGTCATACGGAAATGCATTTCGATACAGACCGACTATTCTTCACCTGTAATAAACGCTTATGGATCAGGGTTCCCAAAAAACGCCCACAATGTTTTCTTACCTTGTGCCCGGTAAGAAAACATTGTGGGTTTAGAAAATCCGCGAGGGTGGGTACATGGTTTGACAAATCGCACCTCAGCCTAGAAAATATCGATTCTTTAACAGTGATGTGGTTACGTCTGAGTTCACCACGACAAATAGTAATGAAAGAAGAACTTCGTTTGTGTGACCCCACCATAGTGGATTGGGCATCGCATTGCAGAGAGGTATGCATTTCGTGGGCGCTGGACAATTCAAATAAATTGGGAGGCGAAGGAAAAATCGTAGAAATTGACGAGAGTAAATTTGGAAAACGAAAATATAATCGTGGTCGACGTGTTGTAGGCCAGTGGGTATTTGGAGGAATAGAAAGGGGTTCGAAAAAAACATTCTTTGTTCCAATGGAAAAGAGAGATAAAGCCACACTGCTGGAAATAATAAAAGAGTGGATTTTGCACGGAACAACCATCGTTTCTGACTGCTGGAGAGCTTATAACTGCTTAAGTGAAGAAGGCTTCATCCATGAAAGAATCAAACATTCCAAACAGTTTGTGGATCCAGACGACCTCACTATTCACACCAACACAATAGAGGCCCAGTGGCGAAATTTGAAATTTTTTCTACCCAGAACTGGACGAAATGCAGATCATTTTGTTTGGTACCTAGCTGAATATCAGTACAAACATACAATACAGAAGAGTTCATCATTTTCTTCTCCAGATCGCAAAAATGTACCCGGGACCATCGATTACAGTTGAGTAGATAACAATGGAAAGTTAATGAGAAATGATCGTGGAATAGGCCTCCAGGGAGGGATACCACGTTAAAAAAAAAAAAAACGCGCCTCATACTCTACCTCATAGGTGGTGTGGAAATGAGTATATCTGGTATGGTCTGCCGCAGTATATATTTAATATTAAAACAGCTTGAAATTATTCTTCCTCCCCTCCATCTCCTGTTTCCTCACTGTAATTCGACTGCTTTATTTGCAAAATGATTGACACTAATAATTTCTTGCCCATATACACAACTGTTAAACCAATCTAGATTCTGATTCACCAGTGAATATTTATCTGACAGTTATAGTTCACTTGTTATTGAGAAAAATGATTTTAATGTTTATTTGTTGCTGTAACTGGGTTGTTTTTATTGGGGTGGCACAAGGGTGATCTTTGCATCACCCTTGTGCAATGGAATTATCTTACTTTTTTTTTTTTTTGAGCTGATACGAGATCCATGAATCATTCCCCTTAACCTCCCCCCAACCGGCTGACTCACGTGGATAATCTAGGTATTTTCTAGATATTCTAGGTTTAGGTTAAGGCTAATTAGGTTAGGAGGAGGAGGAAAGAATCTCGTGGCCATCGTGTACTGCTCAGCGGGAAAAAAAAAGTGATAATAACAAGTAATAACAATGCTAATAATTCCAATGCGTAACAAGCCAGATGAAAATTGAGGTGCTGGAAGAAAAGTTAAATGAAAGATTGAATTTTATAAATGTTAATAGCAATTAAGACTTATCTATATATTGGCTGCATTTCTTCTTATTCGAGATGTTTCTTCTCGTCCTCTAAAGAAATCACTTCCGTTTCTTCTCCTCTCCAGCACGTGACTTCCGGTTGCGAAAGAATTCCTAACAAATTATCAACCCTAGGTAACTCCTGGTTTTATCCCCTTCTGGTGACGTCACATCCGGTTGCGAATGAACACGGGGTACCTGTCACATAAAAATTCGTCTGCTCCGGTCTCCCGTAGACTGCCATGTTAACGAACCGCCCGTTGGAAGAGAAAGAGTCCGATTTTGGAAATGGATTCATTCAAAAACAAATAACGAGCTCCAATTCATATGAATTGCGCTGTTATCATTGAAAGGTAAGAAATTGTCTGATATGCTACGTTTGGTATTTAAAGAGGAATGATTCAAACTTAATAGAAACCATATAATGTTGTAAGCATTATTACTTTTCACAGTTTGGCCAATAAATAAGTACAAATTAATAACAGGAATGGAACGAGAAGTCGACGTCTCAAAGAAGAAATAGTCAGTAAAAAAATAAAAAATAAAAAAACATTTTAAAGTTGTTAGAATGGGGGTGGGGGGAATCCTCATAAATAATAATTAGTTATTTCAACTGGGACAATTCAGAACGATTAACTCTAAATAAAAAAAAAATTAATATTTATTTCATATCACATATGAAATTACCTAATATCAATGTTAAGATTTATTTCATATCACAATTTCACATCAGATTAGTTTATGGCACCAAATACATCTATAGGAGAGTGTTAAGCAAACAAATAGTCGTTCTAAAGTGAAGAGAATGCTGAAGAATATAATTAAACTTTGGCGTCTATAATTAAGCATTATAGACGCCAAAGTTTCAGTTACGGGATTGAATGTTTACCACCAAGAGTAACGCATATAATAATAACAAGAATAACAATAACAAGAAACACTTACCATCACCAGCACTACGTTTACCACCAAGAGTAACGCACATAACAAGAAACACTTACCATCACCAGCACTACGCCTTTAAAAAGTAGTCGAAAACGAAACCAAAACAGAATTAATTGACACGAGCACTATGACTACACACATGCGTGTTCTAGGAATATTGACCTTGGCGATATTTCTACCTTTGAACACGGAAAAGTGGTGATCAACTTCATTACGCATATTATTGACATATTATGATAATGATAATTAGTGGCGTTTATATTATCCAAGAATATGAAGTTTCAGTGGTTATATTGTGTACATCTCGTAGCAAAACATTATTAATTCTTCCATAGTATATGTACATGGACAATTTCTCTGCCGATACAGAGAAATGGTGAAAACAAAACAAAATTATTGTACAATGTTACTTTTGACAGCATGGCCAATAAATAACTATAAATTAATAATTAAAGAAACCAGGGATGGAACGAGAAGTCGGCGTTTTAATTAAGAAATAGTCAGTAAAAATACAAAACGTTTTAAAGTTGAGTTAGAATGTGGGGGGAGGGAATCTTCATAAATAATAAGTTATTTCAACTCGACTGTTCAAAATGATTAGCTCCGAATAAAACAATGAATTAATACTCACGATTTCATATCAGATTAGTCTATGGCACCAAGTACGTGTAGGAACGTTTGATAAGTAAATAAACAGTCGTTCTAAAGTGAAGAAAATGCTGAAGAATTATTTCCAACAATTAAGCATTAGAGACGCCAAAGTTTCAGGTACGGTATTCATTGTTTACAACCAAGAGTAACGCATATAACCGGCAAACACGTCCACCAGCAGCACTACGTCGTTAAAAAGCAACCATAAACGAAACCAAAACAGAAATGATTGACACGGGAACTATGGCTACACACATGCGTGTTCTTGGCATAGTTCACCGTATGAACACGGGAAAGTGGCGATCAACTTCATTACGTATTTTTTTAACATGTTATTATAATGATAATAATGGCGTTTATATTATTCAAGAATAGGAATTTTCCGTAGTTATATAGTGTACATTGCTGGTAGTAAAACATTATTCAGTGCACTCATTCTCTGACCACATTCTGAAATAGCTGGCTGGGCTAGCTGTTAGCCATTTAATGGAAATTGTAGAATTTCAAAGTTTCTGCTGTGAACGTGTAGAACTTGGGTTTACTCAATGTCCATTTCTATTCGAAGAAGAAAACATAAAATTTGGGACAAAGGCAGAAGCATTATTGGCAATGCTACAGGTTAAGGCAGCCCTTTTCCGTCTAAAATTTCAAACTTGCGCACTTCTGTTTCAAATTCACTACCATTTCGTTTACTGATAAATTAAAATGTCTTTTTCTTTCTTTCTTTTCTTTTTTTTTGAATAAATATTCACGTAAAATGAAATTGAAAAACCAGCCAATAAATAGCTAAAAGAAGCTGATCATGAGTCAAACAATTTAGTATGGTAGCAGTAGTTTGATTTATTTTTTTTCTTCCCAGAAACTCGTTTTGTTTTTGTGTTTGTTTTTTCATTAAAAAAAAAAAATCAAACTAACGCAGAACGCATGATATGAATGGGCATAATCCATTGGCTTCATAGCTTTAGTTGCTTCAGCTGTAAAGTCCAAACAAACCAAATATAAGCCGAAACCGAATTCTATAGTTCAAATACTCTAACAGTAATGTAAGAATGCTATTCAGATATCCCTACTTGATTTAAATTAACAAGCTTTCTACTGTATTTTTTTCCGACTCAATATTTATCTACTACAATAGCAAAAATTCTCTACGACGAAGAAATACATCAAAATGAAAGGTTTTTTTTTTTTTTTTTTTTAATGAGGGGTTCGTCCTCCTTGGCACCTCTGTTACGTGTGCAAATATACCAATTAAATGGTCTAAATGTTAGAGATATCCTCTTATTAAATAAATCTGCCGATCACATGCCATTAACAATATGTAGTGGTCACTAATTATATGAACAGCCAAAGGCTTCAATTAGGCGACATGAACTTATTTAAGTTAAGGGATATTACATCCCATATTGTTTCTTAGCCGAATAAGAAACTCAAAGAGTTTCATGACGAATATAGAAACTATATAAAGTTCGGCGATTCCAAGCATAAGCAAATACCTGGATAGTGCAGCAGCCGATCAAAAAAAAAAAAAAAAATGTAGTGGTCACTGTTTTAAAATAGGCTGCTGATTGCCAGACTTCAGTTCCAAGACTACCAGAGTGCCTTTCGGACAGGAGATGATCGCTGGAGTATTTCAATAATCTGTTCAACGATAACAATATCGAGAAAAGTGTGGTACAAAGAGTGAATGTGAATGTGAATATGACATCTTCTTCTTAAGTATTTTACAATTGAGCAGGTTCTTCTCTTAGTAGCAAAAACTTTCCTTCCACTCTCTTCTATTCTGAGCCCTCTCTTTCAAGGTTATGTACCTATCTCCATTCAGCATGTCATCTAACATTGTTTTCCTTACTCTTCGTCTGGTTCTTTTTCCGTCTATTTTTCCTACGATGGCATCTCTGATGATTCCATGCCCTCTCAGAATATGTCCGATCCAGTTTCCCTTTCTTCTTTTAATCCTCTTTAACAGACTTCTTTCTTCTTCTACTCTTTTTAAGACCTCTTCATTAGTTATTTTATCTGTTCATTTGATTTTTTTTTTTATCCTTCAAATCCACATCTCAAAGGTTTCCGAAATCTTAATTTCTTCTTTCTTCAATGTCCAAGTTTCAGATGTAGAGAGGGCAACACTCCACACATAACATTTTACTCGTCTTTTCTTTAGGTTTCTGTCCATTTTACTTCTGAATAAATTCCATTTTGTATCAAAGGTATCTCTTCACATCGCATTTCTTGATTTTATGTCACTTTTACATCTTCCACCACAACTAATTACACTTTCTAGATATTTAAATGTCTTTAATTGATTAAATTTCCCCATTTATTCTGATATCCATATTGGCCTCCTTCTTTGCTATTTTCATTTTCATTGTTTTTCTTATGTTAACTTTCATTCCGTAATTGTTACTTGATTCCAGTAATCTATTTAACAGATGCTGTAGTCCTGTTTCAGTATTTGATAATAATACCTTTTCATCTGCGTATCGTATTGCATATATCTGTGTACCTGTAATCTTTATTCCTTGTTCTGAATTCTCCAATGCTTCTTTTAACATTGCTTCATAATATATAATAAACAAAATTGGTGACGGAGAACAGCTTTGTCTTACTCCTCGTCCAATGATACCTTGTTCTGTTGTACAATATATATCTCTCACCATGGCAGTTTGTCCCATATATAGTGAAATAATTAGCCTTCTGTCTTTCCAATCTATACCAATCTTTTCCATTACTTCCGCCATCTTATCTCATTTTACAAAGTCAAAAGCTTTTTCAAAATCTATATAACAGATATTAACTTCTTTATTCACTTCCAGACTTCTTTCACTTACTATTCTTGACAGTCCAATCGCATTTCTTGTTCCCCTACCCTTCCTGAAACCAAACTGATCTTCTTCAAGAAATTCTTCCACCTTAGATGCAATTCTTCGTGTTAAGATTCCCATAAGTATTTTTGGTGTATGGGAAATGAGACTTATTGTTCTAAAATCCTTGCAGTTCACTGCATTACTGTCAAAATATTTTGGTAATTCTCCTTTGTTATAAATTAAATTTATTATTTTGGTTATTTCTTCAGTTCCTTTCTTCTGAGGTTGTTTCAGGAATTCTGCAGGTATTTCATCTATTCCTTCTGCCTTTTCACATTTTAGTTCTTTAATGGCCATTTCTACTTCTGTCTTCAAAATCTCTGGGGGTAGATCATCTTCATTTACCTTCTTTGTTCTTTGTATCTTCTAATGGCAACTCATTTGGTCTATTTTCCTTGTCATATAGATCTTCAATGTATTCCTTCTATCTCATTAGGATTTTATCTTCTTCAGTTATGATTTCTCCATTCTTATTTTCTATGCCTCTACTCGAATTCCATTTCTCTTGTGATTCATGCTTCTTGCTTTTTCATATAAAAGATCATACCTTCCCACTCTCTCATAATTTTCCATTTCTTCGCATTGTTTTTTAAGCCAATCCTCTCTACTTCTTTCTGTTTCCCTTCTCAACTTGTCGTTTAGGGTTCTATATCGTATTTTCCATTCTGAGGTCTTTATTTTCCGATTTTCTTCTTTCTTCCATTGGAGAAATCATCTCATTAGTTATCCAAGGTTTTTTTTATTATTCTTTTTAGCCCTTACATATCCAATTTCTTCTTCTGCAATCTTCTTTATTTTCTCTTAACTTGTTCCCATTTCTTTTCTGGATCATCACTGGATCATCACTTGTTTCCTCTAATTCTTTCTCTAATCGATTTCCAAATTGCTTGGTATGTTTTAATTTCTCTAAGTTCACTTTTTTTCCTTTTCATAGCTTCTTTTATCTTCTTTAATTTCACATTTATTTATATGAATAGTAGATTCTGGTCAGAGGAAATATCAGCTCCAGGATACGTGCATGCATTTTTTACACTATTCTTGTATCTTGCTTCACTATAATGTAATCAATTTGATACTTTTCCGTATCTCCTGGTTTCTTCCATGTGAATAGTCTTCCCTTAAATTTTTTAAACCAAGAATTCGTAATTATTAGCTTATTTTCCTTACAGAACTCCACTAATCTTTCCCCTCTCTCTCATTTCTGTTACTTAGTCCGTATCTTCCTACTACACTCCAATCCTCTTCTTCTCCCACAACTCAATTCAAATCTCCCATTATAATCATATAGTCTTTTTAATACTATATGACATATGAATACGAATATGACATAGAAGTCGCAAATAGCTGATCAATACTAGAAGGAGACAAATGATTGATAAGTAAAAATAAATAAATAAAAATGAATAAAACTAAAAATTCAAAAAAACAAAATTAATTTAAAAAATAAAAATATATTTAATTACCCAACTCTGCTACTGTTGATATTCCGCATGTATTATTTGTCGGCCGAGTGCTTAGCGTATCCGTTTTTCAATCAACAGGTTGTTGGTTCCAATCCTTCATTGAGCATGAATATTTGTGATTGCCTTTAGGTGAGAGAGAGATGAATTTCATAAGCGGTTTGAGACCACCACTCACTTATTGGAAGAGTCAAGTGCTTGACGCTTCCAATATCAAAATCAATCAATATCAAAAGTTGCAAAAATATCAAAAATATAAGCAATGTCTTCTTCCTAAAAATATTATCCCCTTTACATTAGATTCCATTTATTACATCTGACTCTGAGAGCCAGGTTTCCCTGATACCAATAATCTTAGCTCACAACATATTCAGAAAAGCAGCAAACTCAACTTCTTTGTTCCTGATGTTTGCGTATAGACAAAAATTACCTGTTTGTTTATATATATATATATATATATATATATATATATATATATATATATATATATATATATATATATGCAATAGCTATATATATGCAATAGCAAGTATATATATATATATATATATATATATATATATATATATATACTTGCTATTGCCGTCTGCTTGGATCAGTTGGAAAACTCTCTCTTTTCCATCTCCACACAACTTCAACAAGTTCGAATCCAAAGCCTACAGGTCCACTTTTTCACGAGATTCATAACCATGCCCCCTCTCCCCCGACATCAGAATCAATATTAGGTTTACATACGATTGACAGATACGATTATCTGTGCACATGACTCCCATAAAGAGGAATAAAAAGATGGCGTCCAGGTCGCCATATTTGTCTAAAAAATCTTAACTTAAAGGATTTGATTCAGTGTACCGTTTGCGAAATGTACGCATTGAGGAGAGCGGTTGGAGTCTGGTTAAACAACGATAGAGGTGTGAATGTGTGCAAAAAGTGTGAAGAATGTGAGGATTTAAAGAGTGCTTCAGGTCGTGTGAGTGGTATCGTTGATGAAAGTGAGAATCTAGATAACAGTGATATTCGAGGTATGAATGGTGATATTTGCGAGGTAGTACCTGATAGCTGTGAGAGTGGTGTGAAAGTGAGAATGAAGGTAAACATACAGAACGATTGAATGAATCATCGCAGATAAACATGATGACACTGACGCAATGAGTGAGATCTCTTTATTACGCGGAGCAATACATAAGGTAAATCGGCAGCTGGAGCGTTGGCAAAAATGTTTACCAAGCGTACCGACTAATAATCGGCAAAAGTATGATAGAAAAAATAAGGGTATGATAGTGAGTGTAAACAAAATGAAAGAGCCTTTGTTGTATGGAGATTCCTTAGTAAGAGGTGTGTTAGTTGAGAGTTTAACAAAATCGTACCAACCCGGTGCGAACGTTAAGAATGTAAGCGAGTCAATTAGAATGCAAAAGCAACGGGTGAAAGAATTGATAGTGGTGGCAGGTACAAATGATTTGAAAGGAAACAACAAGGCTATAAGTGAGGATTTGAAGGAATTGCTTGAGGTAGCAAAAGAGAAAAGTGAGAGAGTTAGGTTGGTGAATCTGTTTCCGCGGTATGACAGTGAAGAGTATTGAAGGAGGGCCATAATTGCTAATGATTTTATGCGTGAATTATGTTTGATAAGTGGTGTGGAATTGGTGGATGTGTAGAATGAGTTCGATGGGCGAAAGGATTTATATGAAATGGATGGTTTACATTTAAATGGATCTGGTGTACGGAGACTTGAAAAGGTGTAGTCGAATCTAGTGGAAGTGAATGTGCAGAATCAGGGAAACTAGAGTTATTAAGGGGGAGGGGAGGGGAGTAGATATGCAGACAGTTATTATTATTATTATTATTATTATTATTATTGTTATTGTTATTATTATTTGACACCTCCAGGGAGTCCAAAGACTCATCGAGGGAGATTGTGCCAACAGCATCGAACGATTGGTCCACTTTCAACTACTAAATAATCAATGTTACTTAACTGAGACATTAGTAGTAGAGGCTCTACCAATCGACTAACCTTTGCCGGCTGTATGTAAATGTGTGTAATATGCCCAAGCGAGTAGGAAAGACCACGAATCTGAATGAGATTGTTAGTATGAGGCATCAAAATAGGGATGGGACCAATCGGCTTCTGCAATTCATGTATACAAATGCCAGAAGTATTAGGAACAAGAGGGAAGAATTTTTGGCCTTGGGTGGCACTTCCAAACCACATGGTATTGGCATTAGTGAATCATGGCTGACAGAAGATGACACAGCTAGTGGGATTGAATGTGAGGGGTATGGTGTGCTCAGGAGTGACAGGGAGAAGAAAATGGGGGAGGAGTGTTATTGATGATAGCTGATGAGCTACAGCCAAGAAGAATAGAAGTGGAAATGCAGGATAGAGAAAAGAACACATTTGAGGCTATTTGGTGTGAGATTGAAACTAGCAGAACTAAATATACAATTGGGTGCTGCTATAGACCAGGTGATGGAATAGATGGTGGCGATAGTATGCATAAGCAAATAGAAGAAATGAGTGGAAGGAGGGTAATTATTATGGGTGATTTCAACTAAGGTAACATTGATTGGAAGGAGGAGAGGACACATGGGAGGAAGGAATTGGATTTTATGCGGTTATTAAGGGATAACTATCTGCGACAGCATGTAATGGAAAATACTAGGGGTCAGAGAGTGCTTGACCTAGTAATTACATCTGAGGATTTGGCTGTAACGAATATGACCACGTTGCCACCAATTGGTGAGAGTGATCATAGGGTCTTGACTTGGGAGATCGCTAAAGGTGTGGAATTTACAATTAAGACTGGGTACATGTGAAATAATCAGGCTGGTGGTGTATGACAAGCTTAGGAGATTGATTGGTTCAGTGCCATGGCATGTACAACTGCAAGGGCTAGAAGTTGATAGTGCATGGGAGGCGGTTAAGAAGTGTTTGCATGAAGCAATGGCTGACTGTATACCTAGAGTCCGAATAATAAATTAAGTAGGGGTTAAATGGATTAATAACACCATTCAGCTTCAGCTGCAAAAAAGAAACAACTATGGAGGGAATTTAAGGAGAAAGGTGACCGACGGGCACATGAACGATATAAAGCGCAGGCCAGAAGGGTAACGAGTGTGGTGAGAAAAGCAAAAAAGGATTACGAAAGAACATTGGCCATGCAGGCTAAAGACAATCCTAAACAGTTTTTTCAATATATTGCAAGTAAAAGAAAAAATTTATATAGCAGAATGATTTTAAAGAGTGCCGATGGTAGGGAGATAACGAATCAATTGATATAGTTGAATTACTGAGCGAAGACTTTGCAATAATATATCTTCTAGGTGGTGACATTGCAGAAATGAATGAACCAATAGATTATACGGCAATTGTAGCGAATGAAGTGGAGGTGAGTAGTCTATGGCAAAACCTCAATGCCAATACATCTGTGGGATTGGATGGTATACCAGCTCGTGTCGTACTACGTGAAGCAGCTAAAAAATTGTCAGTACCCTTGACCATTTTGTTTAATTTGAGTCTTGGGTCTGGGTTAGTCCCGAGGGAGTGGAAAGAGGGGGAAAATAGTTCCACTGCATAAAGGAGGTTCCAAGACTGCTGTTGTAAATTACCGACCGATTAGCATATCAGGAATCATTGTCAAGGTCTTAGAGAAATTAGTCAAGAAAAGAATACAGGATTGGATAGATGAAAATGGGATATTGTATGGGGGACAACATGGTTTTGTGAAGGGTAGATCATGCCTCAGTAACTTGCTTACGTTTTCTAACACAGTGACGGCTGAACTGGATAAGGGTAATGGGTTTTTAGTGATTCTACTGGACCTTGCCAAGGCCTTTGACAGGATACCACATGTAACTCTAATCAGTAAACTGGAGCAGATGGGGAGGGATATAGGGTTGGTGAGATGGGTAGGAGGGTGGTTGATGGAGAGATACCAGAGAGTGGTTTATTCAGGAGTTGAGTCCAAAAGACGGCTTTTGACTAGTGGTGTGCCACAGAGTTCTGTTCTTGGACCACTACTTTTCAATTTGTTCATTAACGATATAGGAAAGGATCTGAGAGGAAGTGTTCACTTGGATGCTGATAATGCAAATTTGGGTAGAGCAATTGTGAGTGCGCAGAATGTCAAAATTTTGCAGGATGATTTGGGTAGTTTGGAGGACTGGGCCAGGGTAAATGGATGTCAGTTTAATGTGGCAAAGTGTAAGGTTATGCACTTTGGAGTGAAAACATTAGCATCAGTATATCACATTGGTGGAACCGTACTACAGGAGATTGACAAGGCCAGGAATTTGGGAGTGTTGGTGGATAGGGGGGTTGATGTTCAGGGGGAACATTGCAAAAGTGTCTAAATCAGCTCATAAAATCACTTGGTTGCTAAAAAATACTTTAACAAGCAGAGACAAAAAGGTTATTGTTCCTCTGTATTGAGCCTTGATAAGACCCCATCTAGACTACTGTGTCCAGATATGGGCGCCAGGGTTTTTTCTTGATGGGGAGGAGGTGGAGAGGATCCAGAGACGAGTGACCAAGATGGTGGTGAGTCTATGGAATGAACCTTATAAGAACAGATTGAAGATTTGTGGGTTGCAAAAATTGGTTGATAGGCAGAATAGGTGTTATATGATTGAGACATTCAAATTACTGAAGGGTTTCTATAGGATTAATCCAGATATTTTTGAGAATAGGACTGGTGGTGAGAGGACTAGGGGCCATACACCTATGCTGGGCAAGAATGTGGTTTGCAGGGGTGTTAGAGCTAGGTTTTTTACTTGGAGAGTGGTGAGTGAGTGGAATAAGCTACCAGAGTCTGTTGTGGGTACCATAATTATGAATGAGTTCCAGGCGAGGTATGATAGATACTGTGTGAATGTCGAATAGTTGTTCTTGACATGATGTTAGGGCATCCCTCTATGAGTCTGTCGACTCCTTGGAGTTGCCCGAAATAATAATAATAATAATAATAATAATAATAATAATAATAATAATAATAATAATAATAATATTATTATTATTATTATTATTATTATTATTATTATTATTATTATTATTATTATTATTATTATTATTATTATTACCTCAGCTGAACTAACATATTCTCCTCGTCCCTTCCATGATAATCTAGTTTCCCTGCCGTTGTATTAGGCCTCAACCCAATACTTTCTCTACGCTCGGGATTCTAATTCCATTCAAATGAGGTAATCAATCTCTCTTGTGTATCTTTACAACCAACAAACTCTCTCCACACATCCAAACACACAGCCATTTCCTCTACACAACCAGTTTATTGAATCTTTTGCTTTCAAGGCCTCCTTCTTAATGCAATCCACTTTGTCACATTTCTTTCTCCTTTCTTCCAGCAATTCTTTCATATCCTCTCTCTCTCATAGTATATTTACTATTTATTTTAATAATTTTTGCTTACATGCACTGCTATTGCTTTTAGTTTTGTTTTCTGTGCATTCGTCACTGCGTTTATTTTCTCTCTCTAGAGGCCTGAAATGGAAGCCATCGTCAAGCTCAAATCACAGAACGATACTTTATCTTTTCCCTGACATTCTATTTGACTTCCCTTGTCATTCTTTTGTTATTCACTGATAATTTACAAACTTCCATACTTTCCTACCTCATGCTGTTCTCATTTTCCATATCCACTCTGTGAGTTTTTGTAAAGGATTCTCTTCTAACTCCTTGGTGGATTGTCTAATAATTCCTTTTAATCTGGAAATTTCATCTATCAAATTCATAATATGAAAGAATATCGTCCAACTGTTTAACCACCTTACCGACCATTATGGATCAAATACGCATCCTCATATGCTTCGTATCCATCATATATTTCAATGTAATATCAAAAGTATTACAATTTTAATATGCACTTCGCATCCATTATAACCTTGATGTCTATAGACGTCTTGGCCGGTAGCGTGGACCCATTATTAAGCAAAAAGTAAAATGTGATGGAGTAATGATAGACAGCGTACTAAAGTTTCCAGAACAACACATCGCAAGTGTTGCAAAGACTGTACATCGCATTGCTGCTTTGATAAAAAGTACATTAACATGTAGGGATAAGGAGGGGTGGGTGCCTCTATATATAAACCATTGGTCGGAGTACCAAACCATTGGACCAGAGTACCAAACCATTGGACCAAACGGTACGTATGGTCAGCATAGGCTGACCATACGTACCGTTTGAACGGGACAGTATCGTTTTTTTTTTCATATTTCCCGGCCGTCCCTTCGTTCAATAAAAATGTCAAATTTGTCCCGTTTTTAATAAAGCCTATAAATATACTTTAATTTTGGTCGATCATAAATTATTCATAACCTACAATCATATGTCAGTATCATGGATACCGGGGAGTCGCATTGTTCGATATTAAATATCGATATCTGCAGTGATTTATTCAGATACATTTTGGCAGCACTTGCGTCTCAGAACCGGCGTATGTTCTGCTGTAACGTTAGTTTTTGTTTTGCCCATATGCCAACCGCTGGTTTAAATTTCATATTTTTAAAAGTTTCAAGTCTTATTTTTTAAAACTTTAAGTATATCCTTGTAATGTCAAAGAGGCGAAACTGCAGTTTTAATCACGATCTTCAGAAAGAATTCAAATTTATTAAACTAAACAAACTGCGTAGTCATGGAACAAAAGTGGTATGCCAACATTGTAATGTCCTTTTTCCCGTTGCTCATGGAGGCAGAAGCGACATCTACATTGCCAGAAACATAAGGATGCTGAAAAGACTCTGGCTTCAGTTAAAAACATCAGCTCGTTTATGGTGAGACGTGGTGATAGTGAAAGTGTAAAATTGCAGCAAGTGAAGCTCTTGTTGCTTATCATACTATGGATCAAGGCCAAAGATTTCGCGCAAACCACTGCTTTTCGACATTGATCAATAAAAGTTATAAATCAGAATTTTCTTCAGCACGTATCAAATCAGAAGCAATAATTAACAACGTTTTATCACAATACATATTGCCCGAAGTGAAACGTTTTTTAATCGTCTTACTTTTTCACGAATACAGAATATTACATAACCCCGTCCCGTTTTTGCCATCCCAATGTCCCGTTTTTGTCTCAAGGAAATACGGTCAGCCTAGTCAGACCACATACCACATATGGACTATTGTGCTCAGATATGGTCAACTAGTTTTCACTGCGATGTGGAAACACTAGATATGGTCCAAAGCCGAATGGCCAAAGTGATATCAGGACTCTGAAGTGTTGATTTATTAGGAGCGTTTGAGGGAATGTGAATTACAGAGGTTGGTGGATAAGAGAAAAAAGGAGATATTATTCGATGACACCATTTATTTCCCAAAGTTAGTAAGTAAGGCCATTGAGCCCTAACTTCTTAGAAAATGCAGAACAATCAGTCCCACTCTTAGCCAATCCCAAATAGCTGGGGCAATACTATCAGTGATTTTGTGTAGCATTCAGGGAAGATAGTAAGGCAGGCAACTATCCCTGACCCTGTTCATATTATCAGAGAGTGGGAGTTCTACAGATGGTTTTCTTGAGTTGTGGATTAAAAATTCTAAATTCCCCAGTCTGTGTAGCTCAGTGGATGTGGCGTTTGCATACCGCGGCGCGTAATCACACGAAGGAAGACTTCTTGGTTTAGAATCTAGTCGGCGACTAGAAGAAATTTTTCTAAGCCTTTTTTCGACCAGTTCCCGAGTTAGTCGATCTCTGGCACGGACAAGCGGGTTTTTTCTCCTTGAAACTCGGGTTTTCCGTCTCGTAAACTCAAGAAAATCGACCATAGAACCCACATTGTTTCAGACATTAAATACGAGTGTTAGGGTCAGGGACCACGAGATGGCGGCACTTGTTGAGCGGTCTCTCTTCACCACGTGCTGCTTAATTAGTGATAGCATTGGGCCAGCTATCTCTGATGGGGTACAAATGGAGATTGAACGCCCACTCAGTCACCAAAAGTTAGATAGGGCTAAAAACGACCTCGCCTACTCCCTATATATATATATATATATATATATATATACGGGAATAAAAAAAAAAAAGACGTTAGCTGATTTTTTATTTTTTGAAATCCTAATTTCCATGAGAAAAAAACCATACTTGCCCATGCTAGAGATCAACTGCCAGGAATTGGTGAAAGAAATGTTTCAAAAAAGTTAATCTTGTCAGCGATTAGAATTGAACTTAGTTTGCATCCATAGCGACCTCCACTATGGATGCAAACACCATTTCCACAGTTATTTGCTATATTTCCATATTCAAAGACTATTCGGACTTTATTATTATTCAGCAAAATATAATCTTAAAGACACTACTTTTTTTCTAATGATGCAGTATAATCTCCCCACGGTGTTGTACAGCATAAGAACCTATTTAAATGAATCATACTGCACCTTGCGACGTACTGAACCATTATATATTTCCTTTGGTTTTTATGTCACTAACATTTATCACTATTTGTTTCAATAAACTGTTGTAATTTCAATAACCACCTAATGTCAAAAAGGACAGTGAAAAACGGGGAAGTTGGAAATTCCTCGTATAATTGAAAAATTATATATTGTATTTTTTTAATTATCGGCGGAAGAACCTCCAATAGCTCGCACAATAAATTATAGAGGTGGAAGTTTAATTTGATTACTTCTCGCATAAAGTTTCTGGAGGCTAACTTTTACCTTCCAATTATGTAAAATTTTGAGAAAATTGCATATTGGTACTTATAGCTTGATGGATTTTGTCATTTCTCCTTTACTTCACCACATACCAAAGACCTCGATAGTAAAACGTTTAGCCACAGATGTAAGAAAATTGAAGCCAGCAAGCTTGTATACTGGAAATGAAAGATTTAGATTATAATTTTTTTATTATTTTAGATTATAAATTACATATTTATAATCTAAAAATTATAAATATGTAATTATATAAAATATGCTTATAAGTAGGTGATTAAATATCTATCAAAACTACTAAAATGTGACGACCCTCACAACTAACCTTACAACTAAAAACTAACCACCCTTACAACTTGAAAAATCCCACTTGTCTTGGTCTTTTTCTTCTTCTTCTCATTAACGATATAGTATTCAATAAATTTAACTCTTTTCTATTGAATTCACTGAAATATATTGAAAGCTACATCAGCACCTGCCGGTATTACGAGAGTGATCTGAAAGTTCTCGGCCTAACAATGAAAAACAAATTTATAATTTCAAAATTATTTTAATTTTTCACATTAGTCTCCATTAAGACTAATACATTTATTCCAGCGCCATTATCCCGTCGCTGTAGTGGTTCTCAGTTAAGATCTGCAAAATAGCCCTCTACAACCTCAATCGCCTCTTGATTCGAAGAAAAACGCTGACCACCGAGGAAGTGTTTTAGTTTTGGGAAGAGATAGAAGTCAGAGGGAGCCAAATCTGGATAATATGGTGGATGTTCCAACAATTCATAGTGCAAATCCCTTAATTTTCTCATTGCCAAAACACCTTTGTGGGCAGGTGCATTGTCCTAATGAAAAATAATTTTTTTATTCTACAAACTGGATCTTTTCTCACGAATTTTTTCGTCTAGTCTGGTTAAAAGATCGGAATAATGTTCCCCGGTTATTGTTTTACCCTTTTCAAGTTGATTAATAAACAAAATGTCTTTGGTATCCCAAAACACCGATGCCATGACCTTTCCTGCTGATGGAACCGGCTTTGGTGCTGAACAACCGGCTTCTGTCTACTGTTTTGACTCTGGTGTGTAATGGTGAATCCAAGTCTCATCCATAGTAATAAATCGACGCACAAAATCAGTTTGATTCTTGTTAAAAGGCTCCAAGCAGTGTTCAGAGATTTTTGTGTGAGTGTGTTTTTGATCTGCTGTGAGCAAGCGCGGTACCCATCTTGCGCAAAGCTTTTTCATTGGCAATTCTTCATGCAAAATATATCCTACGTGTTCTTTTGAAATGCCTATAGTCTCAGCAATTTCACGCACTTTGACTCGCCGGTCATCCAATACCACATCGTGCCCTTGATAATGATTTCTGGTATTGTTACACTTTTTGGACGTCCTTCACGTGGATCATCTTCAAGGCTGGTACGGCCACGTTTAAACTCGGCAGCCCATTTCTTTATTGGCAAAAACGAAGGAGAAGAGTACCCATACAGTTTTATGAACTTCGAATGAATTTCTTTTGACGTTGAACCTTCTTTTACAAAGAATTTTTTAACCGCACGATACTCAATTTATTCATTTCAAGGGACACAGACTTTTGCTTTTGCTTCAGACAGCGGTATAAAACAAACTATTTGATAGAATGACTTGCAATTTCACATGGATGCTTATGACAGAAGTATCAACTTAGAAAAAAAAATCCTGAAGATAGTGCTACCATGTATGGTCAAGGCCGAGAACTTGTCAGACCACTCTCGAACTGTAGCTGATTGCTGCACTGTTCTTATCATTAATAGTATGAGGTCTGTTTCAGAAAGAAAATTCTGAAAGTTGAATAATTTTTCTGTTGTCTAGTTATAATCTATGTAAAACTTCAGCAAATAGAGATCGGCTAAATTGCTTGGCCATTTGAGTCTGTGTAGACGCTTACTAGCAGGGTAGTGAGCAATAGACACTGAAGCTTCATTTATTTGGTTATTCGCATTATTTTAAGCTACACAGAAATCTTCAGTGCTACAACTTGGAATGTAAGTACAATATTATTGTTATTATTATTATGTGACACACACACTTCCAGGGATTCCGAAGACTCATCGAGGGAGAGTGTGTCAACAGCATCGAACGTTTGATTCACTTCCAACTACTAACCACACTCAAACTTGCTTAACTTTTTGCGAGAAAAAAAAAAAAAAAATATATATATATATATATATAGTAGTAGTAAAAGTACCTTCAACAGAAAACTACAAGTTGAAATACTGTTGCGGTTCAGAGAAAACATAAGCAATATTTCTGTTATAATATATAAAGATGAATATGACAAACAACTGCCAATTACTAGAGGACAAATTCAACTATGAAGTATTAGATTTTTTTTTCATGTGTTTTTGGCTAACTTATGAAAAAGAAAAGAACATAAAACTAATAACTCACATAAATCATTAAAATTAACATACCAAAGGAAATCGAGCATAAGTAATATTTTAAACAATTGATTTGTGGAAGGCATAAAATACATATACATAGCAAGACCTAATGTCAGTGGGAGATTTGACACATCCAACATAGTCAGATACTAAAGCAAAATGTTGGCATTACAAATCCAACTTGGGTAAAATCCATCTTCCAGGACTGGAATTTTAGAGAAAACGAAAGATTTAATTTCAGAACCCACTGACATAATAACTAACTAGCATGGAGATTTTTTTTTTTTTTTTTTTTGCTACCATGTCGAAAATAGAAAAATAAGGGAACTATTTCTGTCTGACAGAAGTAAACTTATTCTAACATTAAACATTTTTGAACTCTCATTTGGCTGTAATTAGTGATGCAATTCAGGGTATGGAGCTGATATGTGTGCTAATTTTGCAATTCAGCTGGCTTGCTTGTTTTACAGGATGTCAAACTTATAATTTTCGGGGAGGAAAACCCACAACCTTTGCATGAGTATGAGAAATTGTCTCATTAAAGAAATTCTTTGAGCCCCAGGCAGGATTTGAATGCCTGTCTTCTAAACAAACTGATGATATACACTTCTTGGAAAGAAGTCCACTAAACCCCTAATGGGCAGGGTCCATCGTGCCATATGAGTCACGTGTTTGTAGCCAGTATAAGTTGGAGGAAAATGATGTTCCAAACTCAGTGCAACTGTCGGGTGAAATGGCTGCAAGAAGGGAACTGACGGGGGGGGGGTTGAAAGAGGCAGTGTAATAGGATGATAGGATGCCATGTTGAAGGCCTATCTGTTCAGCAAATTGTTGACAAATTGGGCAAACCCAGATCAATAATGCGGCACCATACTGAGATGGAAGTGCAGGGAGTGAACTGCTAGTGCTACCCACAGTAGACGACCAACCACACTCACTGAATGTGACCATAGGATGCAACGAAGGAGGGTATGTAAAAATTGCCATTCGTCGGCCGACACGTTGAATGCGGTTTCGTGCATCAACTAGAACATGAATCTGCAGAAAAAAAAAAACTAAGAATTGAGGCTCACAACATAGGTTTCCATGGCAGCACCGCACATTACCTAGAATCGCATTTGATGGTGCAAAGAGTGTGTAGTGGGACGGGGTAGCTTGAAAAGCTTCCCATTCCACCGTAAGTTGAAAGCTGCGTTATTGACGTGGAAAGCTATGCTATGGAGCCACGATTTACGCTAATCCCTCTACCGAGCATATGGACGGGTGTAGCGGATGCCCAGTAAACGTCTCTTACCAAAGTGCTTAACCCCAACTATGAAATTCGGAGGTCGTACTGTGATGATATATGGTCCTCTTTTTTCTGGTTTGACCTCGCACCTCTCTTTGTAGTAGGAGACGTTCATTCAATATTCAACTCAGAGAAGTATCTGAACAATGCAATGCTTCCTATTTTGTGGGGTTTCTACGCAACTGGCCACTCTCACCAATGCACCATGTTATAAGACCGATACTGTAACTGCATGGATTCAGCCATCTTCCTTTAGCTTACCAACCTCTTACGTCGAGTTCTTCAACCAGCAAACAACGTTTCAAAAACATAAGTTCTTCAACGTTTCAAAAACATAATCAGAAATGTAAGAAGTAAAGAAAATGTCAACGATTATCTTAACTACTTACATCCCTGTATTAAGTTTACATTCAAGCTTGAATTTAATAGATCAGTACCTTTTTTGAAGTCTGTTCTCTTGACTTCCAAGACAAGTTAATTTGCGATTCTGAAAAAAAGCAAGCAAATATTTTCTTGACTATCAGTGGAGTCACAAGACTCATTGTGGAGGTCAACAGTCTATTGCACAACTCTTGAAACATCTACTATTAACACATGGACCACCCTCTCCGGCAACGTGTTCTATGATACTGTCCATGCAGAAAACTTGCTTATCCTTTTGCTCACTACTTCCTTTAACAACTTACAGGGATGGTCGTTGTTCTATCATATGGAAAATCTCCTCAGTGTTAATTTCATAATAATCCTTCCTTTTGCTTTCTACACCAAACCACTGTCTGTCCTCATAACCATCACTGTACTGTGCCAATATAATTTTTGTTATCTGTGTCTCCACTCTCTCCAATGTCACTTCATTCCCTCCAAATTTCAATGACTAGATCTGAGCACAGAAATCCAGATGTAGTCTGATCAGTTTTATACAATGGGACTACCCCTTTTATCTCTTGTGGTCAATGAAAAGCATATGTCCTCCTCAGTATTGCAGCAAAACTTCAAATTTCCATCTACAAACCCTAAGATCCCTTGCTTCCTCCACTTCTTCCAATATAACTCCACCAAAAGAGTATGAAGTAATCCCACATTTCAAAATCTCAAATTTAGTTGAATTAAACTGTTATCCCAATTCATTTGTCCACCTTTCCAGCTTATGGTGAGCTAAGAGATATCAGCATACAGAATCACATTACTGTTTTGTCAGAAGGCAAGCGTCATAAAAAACAGGATAGATAGTATCTTAACTAAGTGTGGGGGGGGGGGGGAATACCAGAACTGGATTTAAAAACATGATTTTCAGAAATGGTCAAGATGCTTTATGTGGGACTTTCCCACATAAAGAACATGTGAATGATAAATTAGCACACATTTGAAGAATAATGTAATCAAAATAACCTTCATACCTTAAGAAGTAATTTTATTCTTAGATCCCTAAAACCACTGCTTGCACCAATGCAAAAACCAGGGGTTTATGAAATTTATTCATGCAACATATGTTACACAGAGGCAAACATTTCAAATCCATTGAGGAAAAGAGCATTTCATACCACAAAGAGAAATATCACTACAGGACAAGGATATCTGGTATGAGGCTAATTTGTTATATATATTATTACATACACCTGTTACATAATCGTGGAAAGTTTTCTTGCTTAGTTATAACATATATTATTATACTTAACAAGATATGTATTTATTCGTGTGGGGTCCTCCCCCCCCCCCTTATCCTCCACTATCCCTTAGGACTGATTGAGCCTCCTAATGAGGGATTAGGAATGTATTCATGATTGTAGATCCATGTGTTCACAGGGCATTTTGCCACAAGAAATAATGTTCTTGTATGGATCCCAAGCACAGGCATGAAGAAACTCCACAATTAGTATGCTTGTATATAGAGGTTGCTGACTTCAGATCATTTGCCTTAGAGATAATGAAACATTATGGAAAGGGTCACTATCCAGACGGGTTTTGACCTTTAGAGGTACAATTGAAATGCAGAAGGTAGTACCTTTCTAAAAACTATGAGTGATTGATCTACAAGATCACTGAAGGATCTAAAAGGATCACCAAATGCATCACTACCTGACAAGGATATTCAGCAGTAGCTCTAACTCAGTAACAGGCAAACACTTGCTGCCAAGCAGAACTGCTTTACTCCCCAGAAGCAAGCCCAAAGACAAGCATTAAGATGTCATCGGTGGAAGCTAAGAATATACTAACATTTAAATTAATAAGGAAGTCATATATTATCCATACACAAGTGGAGAAAAGATGTCACCTTATCATTAAATACTGTGGATGAGAGACACTTTTCTCCTCTGCTTATAATGTATCGACAAGAAATTACATTATCGGTTTAATTCTATACCCAAGCATAAGTTTGAAATAAAATCATGACTAGCCTACTTGTATATAGAGGATGCTGACTCACATAAATTGCCTTAGTATCCCATAATGCAAAAGTATTATGGGAATGGTCACTGTGCTGATTGGTTTCAACTTCTGAGGTCTCATCAGTGGAAGGGTAAGGATAAGATACAACATATCTTCATAATTTTGACTTCCACTGAAGCCCTCAGTAAAAGTTGAAACCAGCTGGGGTAGTGACCCTTCATATAATGCAAAAGCATTGTGGAATACTAATGCAACTGGTGTGAAGTCAACCGCATCTATATACTAAGTAGACTAGAGTTGTGAACTAATAACTTCACACTAATGTTTATGCTTGGGTATAGAATTAAAACAAAAATATAATTTCAAGTATAATAAATAGTTACATAAGAAATTCTAAAATTGATAGCTGTCATGATACACGACACTGCACCAAGAATCAAGGTAACACTTATTTAATCTACACTGATCAGGTGGTTTAGCAGATGAAATGGACTGAGAAAGAACACATTAACTTATCGATAACATGTTACAAGTGTCAAACACCCATTTGGCGTTATAGGTGTGTTAACTATCAAATATCATTTAATACACTTATTGAGCTCTTTTATTTGGTTTGATGCAAATTTTCTTATATTCAGTTTTCACCTAGCAGAAAGATGCAATCCTGACATTGAGTTGCTCATATTAAGAGCAAAACCACATGGCTAATGATAATAATTAAAAAAAATAAATAAATGTTACTTGATTCTTGGTGTAGTGTCATGTGTATCATCACAACTATCAATTTTAGAATTTCTTATGTAACTATTTATTATACTTGAAATTATATTTGGCAAAGATTGGCAAAGCAGGTGTTTTATCCAAACATCTGCTTTGCTAATTTTTCCTTTCCTATTCTGTTTAAGTGACCATACAGTCTGAAATTAGCTCACTCATTCCTGAATGCTAAAAATGTCAAGTGCTTATCTAATATCTTCATTTTTAACATGATTCTGATATTGATACAATCTATTCACACCCCTAATTGTTCTCAGAACTCATATCTGTGCTATTCCATCTTTATCAACTACTTTACTTCTCACAGATCCATAATTTAAAACTGGCCTCAACAATGTCCTATATATACTGCTAGCTTAGTGCTTTAAACAATTTCTCTCTTATTCCATATGTCTTTAGTTGACTGGCCACTATACCAGCTCTTATAATTCTATTGTCTATTTCTATATTTAATTTGCCATATTCACTAAAAATTGTACCTAATTAGCTGATGTTTTGCATGTTTCATAGATTCTCCATTCAGAATTCAGTTGAACTTTTCTATGTTTCTGCCTATTTTCAGTCTGTCTTTTTATTACTGATTTACCTGCATAAAATAAAGTGCTGAGATTATTATTATTAATGTTTGTCACCTCCAGGGAGTGCAAAGACTCATCGAGGGAGGGCATCTACTCTACAACTCTGCTTCCACCACTCACAATCCACCAGCTGACCGCAACTACATCAACACCATCTACCACCACTAGTATTTCCACAGACAATCACAAACATCCATGCCCATGGCAGGATTCAAACCCGCAGCCTCTTGACTGGAGAGAACCACTCGGCCAGCCAGGCTAGATTAACGTCTCCAATTTGATATTAGATTTAATGCCACTTTCATTCATAAGTGATCCATACAGGTGATGAATAACTGTGGAAGTCCTTGTGTCATACTCGATTTTACATCAAAAATTCTTCCTGTCCTCCTTCGATCTAACTACAGACTGTATCACTTGTTTACAATGTCTCTTGGAACCTTTTCATATGCATTTGCCAGATCTACAAAACAATGTTTGGAATAATTATTTTACCTCCATATCAGACTGAGTATTTCTGGATGAATATCATCTACTACAGCTGCTTTCCCACATTTCAGGTTTTTGATTTTTTTCTCCCCTCCCTACCTGAAGTATTGACATGTACACCTGATTACATTTCCCTTGAATATTTTCTACCACCGTTTTGTCAGATCTTGTTTCATTTAATTACTCAAAACATCTAATATCTTCAGTTTTCGTCGTCCTTTTATCATCTAATTTCTTTTACGGTACTCTTTCCTCCATTTTTAAGCTTTCTGAACAGCCTTCAGAACATTTAACCACCTTCCTGATATTTATCATCATCTAATTCTTATTAAAGCCTTCCCATGACTACTTCAACACTGTTCTGCTTTCTAACATTGTTTATGTATTCTCTCAGAGCATATGTTGACTTACTTGCTAGGAACTTTGATATGCATTCTTTTTCATGACTGCCTCTAACTTCTTGTATCCAACATGGAGTTCTAATTTTTTTTTTTATATATATCACTGCAGATAACTTCTTGACATGTTTGACTGAATCAATGTTTTTTTAGGGTCTTCTACTGAATATCCAAAGTTTGATTACTGTTTTTTAAACTCTGCTGATGATGCAAAGTACAGAAGAACTATGAAGAACAGAGCAGATGTTGCTTTGTAGAAGGATCTCAAGAGACTTAGTGGGCAAGTCTCTTGAGATGAGTGGAGCTATCAGTTTAATGTCGCAAAATACAAGGCCTTGAAGTTTGGCAGGCAAGGTTAAGATGTAGAGTACATAATTAATGGAGAAATTCTGAAAGAGATGGAAGATCTGGAAGTGATGGTGGGAAGAGACGAAGTTTAGGGGTCACATTGCTAAAATTGTAAGAACTTCACAATGGACTATGGCAATAATGAGGAGAACCTTGCATGTAGAAGCAAAGAGGGTTTTAGTTTCCTTGTATAAGGCCTTGATTAGGCTGCATATAGACTATTGTGTGCAAATTTCGTCAACTGGTTTTCGTGGGGAACGAGGATATATTACAGAGGGGTCCAGAGAAGGTTCGCTACGTCAGTTTCAGGTCTATGGAATGTTGGATATGAAGACAGACAGGGAATGCAACTTACAGAGCCTTGCTGAATATGAGAGGATATGGTTGACACATAAGTTGGTTAGTGGTTGTTACCAGATTAATGTGGAGGAGATTTTTCATAGAGTAGAGAGAGAGAAGGGCAGAACAAGAGGCTATTCCTGAAAACTGTATAAGAAGAGTGTGAGCAAGGAGCAAGTTCTTTGCATGGAGAATTGGCTGATGAGTGGAATGCATTGCCTGCAAGTGTGGTGAGAGAGCAAAAACTGTTTAAGGCATGGTTTGATCGTTTTGAATGAGAGTACAGACCTCCTGCAATGAGTCTTTTGACTCCATATCTGATGTTAATAATAAATCCAGCAGGTACTTACAATTATTATTAGCTTTGCATTTTTCTCCAAATTTTCCCAATGCATTTCTATGTTTGGTATTCATTTCCTACTCTGCTGTTTAGATTTCCAACAAGAACCGACTTTTCTATTTTTCATTATATCATTTGACTTCTCTAATGAAGAAGCAGAGAAAATTTTGTCTACTTCTTCCTTCCTTCTACTGAAATATAAGCACAAATAAGCTGCATTGATGTTTGCTCACATAAACCTACTTGATACTGCCTTCTATTCAATTTACCTTCATGTCTATGCTGAAGATCCTAGCTACTCCTTCCCTTTCCTAATCATCGTCTGAATAAAACAGCTGGTAATTATTTAGAAGAATTACATATTTTTTTGTCTTTCTTGCAATAACACCTGCTATGTCAATGTGGTACTTCTGTAATTCTACTAGTTACACTTCTTTTCCATTGATACTTCTGTTACAGTGGCTCTTGAAATCGTCAAATTTGAGCTTGCTCTGATAATTGACTTTTCACCAGGGCAAACAGTGAAAAGGCACTGTTTGCCCTAGCTTCCCAACGAAACAAAGGAAGTTTAACTTGGGAGTGCCCCAGATGGCATGCATCTTCATTTTGTTATATCATCATTTGGTTCAAAATCAGCTAAAGAATACAGTTTGGCTGGTTAAAATCCAAATTGGCAGCCCATCCTCATTTATTCAGTATTCAAGTTGATACCTACTAATGGGATACACCACAAGATGATGAATATTGGATATTAGGTCAGGACTTCTCAGTCAGTTCTCTAAATTCTTTAAAATGCTGTATGTGTAGTTCTCCAAATTATCTAGCTTTCACAATTGTATTGGTTATGAAATATATTGAATTAACTCTGAATGCGTACTCTGAACACCGCAAGTTTGTCAAATAAAAAAAAGGAAATGTGTTCTGTCACCAGTTATGGATAGCATTTGAATTCAGTGACAGAAGTTCATTTACATGGAAAAAAGAAGAGATCTGAAAAGAACCTCCTCTGAACACCATGAATGAGGATAGAGAAAAAACTGCTAATTAAGTGTAAAGGTTGAAAGAGATTTCAGTAAGCAGGATGTTATACCCTCAAATATCCTGGAAATGTCAAGAATGACCACAAGTTTCTCAAGGCCTTTCCCAAAATAGGTTATGTTGGCTGTGAAGAAGAGTGTCAAAATTCATATTCGTTACACCATTTTCAGCAAGGGCATTGAAATATACTTTTCTGGCTGATTTTGAACTCTTTTCTTTTTTCTTTTTTGAATATGCTAAATATACATTAACCACAGAGCAAATACCAGACAAATATGAATGACTGTAAAGATAAAATGGTTATTTTGAAGCACAAATCTTGAGCAGAACTAGGGAGAGGCAATAAAGAAAAATGCTGAATTCATGATATCCAAGCTAATGAAGATTCTTCTGATGACGAGTCATTCACCGCCTAAATGTCTAATAACATAACTAGTAATATTTTCTCCCACAATGAGTCTACAGACATGAAGTCCTCGGGGTTAGCCTAGAGGCTTTGCACTTCGCAACCATATGCTTGGGAAAGGAATGTCCTAAGTTCAATTCCTGTCGACGGCAAGAGGATCTTCCTCAGCCATAGCCAATCTTGGGCGTGCACAGCAGAGTTTTTTCCGCCAGTTTATCTGGGGTTTTTCATCCTGCAAGCAGGCAAACCTGCCTCGTAAACACACACTGATTACAATCAGGAATACTGACCCAGCCATAGGCCTGATTCGTCAGCTATGGCAGTTCCAAGCCCAGATAATTTTTTTGTGAGGGTGGGGGGGGACTGAGATGGTGCTGTACCTCCCCTTAAAAAAAAAAAAAGAAAAAGGGACTCGTGGCCATTGTATCACCATCATATGAAATTATTATTACAGACATGAAGTCTAAAGACTCATTGTAGGAGGTACACCCATTCACATAATGAATATAAAACTTCTCTTTGACCTCATTCACCATTCTAAAAGCAAAAAATATACTCCTCATTCCCTTGCTAATTACATGTTTACACACTTTCCAAAGTTGACCTCTTGTTTTTCCTGTCTTGTCTTAAAAAAATTTCTTTTGCATTATATTTAGTTCTCTTAACTTATACATTTCTGTCCTATCTCCTCTTTTCCATCTATCAACCAATTCTTTTTACAAAAACTTGGTTGTTAAGTGGAAATGTGATAGGTGTAATAAAAAATCTATTCTCATAGGGGCATTCCATACTTGTCTCCACCTTAGTCACTCACCTCTCCACTATTTCATCTTCAAGGAACTAAAGTGAGCAGATTTGTGCACAAGTCCAGATACGAGTATAAAAACCCTACAAAAGAGATAATCTTATCTCAGCTGGTGTGTCCATCACTGAATTTAGCTTCATGATGAAAATATCATGGTCCCAGCTGGCATGTCTTTTCGTTTTGTTGTACCATCATTGTTTGGTTTGAAATATAAGCCAGTTAACATATTTTTTATAATTTAGCTTGTTTGGTATTGTAATACCATTAAAAACAAAGTTATGTTTGGTCTGAAGCCCAATAAAGGATACGATTTGAACCACATTATATTAAATGCCTCTGGGGGATGATAACAGACAGTCACTTCTGCAATATGTTGGCTATCACATGCAAATTCCTACCTCTGTCAATTTCCCACAGTGTATCTGTATCATCAATGTAGTAAACATCTTGTAATCACCACATTCCAAAGTTCATACATAACTTTACACTATGCCATATTAAAAAATAATGGTTGCACTTAAGGATGATTTAATAGACAGACAATCATCCTACAGCAGTGGTAGCGAACTTATGGCATGCGTGACAGAGGTGGCACGCCCGAGAATTTTGTTGGCACATCAACAATTTACAGGTGATATCCTCTTATACGCTTATAAATTATTCAGCCTTTTTTTTTAATTGTTATAATACGTAAAAGTTAAATTTTGTTTTACAGGAGAGAGCAGCTATGAAGACATGAATTTGATTGTGCAATATTAACAAAAGATCAAAAGACAAATGGAAATAGCATTTCAACTCAATTTTTGAGTTGAAATGCTAATTCTCTTCAACCGAATTCCATAACATCTGCAATTGTCATAATAACATTCACTATATATTTCTTAGTTTTAAGACATTCACGACAGGGTGTCGTTTATCGTTCCGACAGAACTTCTCATTACCGGCAGGCTCAACTCACACAAAGTTTCAACCCCGATTGGTTTTTATTGCCTTGTTTGCATTTCAGCTAGAAGGAGAACTCACACAAGCATTATATGGCATGCCTTATTTCAATTTGTGGTAGAATTTTATTTGAAGTTAACCTCTGTGATCTGTCATAACGACATTGAGAATTTCAAATGCAATCAAACAAACACTTATTTCATGCAATTGAAAAATTGGACAATAGTTTTAGTTAGATACTGTGTTTCCGGTACAACATATGGTTTTGCTTGCCTATACAGCATAGTTTCATGAGAGGGGTACATGTGATTCATTAGTTAGATGTGGATTTTAATCCAGCTGTCTCTAATTGCACTATTTGTTGAGAAATATATTACACAGACTGCAAAAGCCTCTGTACCTTATTCAGGAATACAATAGAACTATTTTTTTTTCTTGCATCTACAGTATATAATGGCTGTTGGGGAGGGTGTGTTGTTTTTTGTGTGGGAGGTATATATGCAAGACCTTTTAATGTCTTTTTTCGTAAAGTGAAATCAGGGGTGCCAGTTATACGCGAAGGCAAATTATATTCAACGGTAAGTGTTCGCCAGCAAGTCGACATCCTTCTGCTGCTTCCCCTGCTCCGCTGACCTCTATGGTGAGTTACAATGCATAAATATTTTTCTCACTTTTTTTTTTTTTTTTTTTAAAACCAACATCATTAAAATCAATTTAATAATGCAATAATCAATTTTAATACTGAATAATATTATAAATTTTTGGTGATCAGAATGGTATATGTCAATGAAACTTACCAGAAGTTAATTTAATGATGTTGGCCTGAGGAAACTACAATATTGTAGCATTAGTTCTGCGATTGATAACTAATTTAAATGCGTACTTTTATATTTGTCGACATGCTACACCATATACATTAAGTGTATTAATACTCTTTATGATTATACCATAATTAATTATTAATACTTATTTACTAAAATAAATAACCATAAAGCTTCACATCGGTGACACAAAATTATAAAAATTAAGTGGATATTAAATCCAACATTATTTCAAAGCCGACTACAGAAACTATACACGTTTCTTGCGAAATCTGACCAGAGATCTTATGGGAATACACTTGCCAAATTTCCCACGAAAATTCTATAGTTACTGTAGTCGGCTTTGAAATAATGTTGGATTTAATATCCACTTAATTTATATAATATTAATACTTATGTTAGTTTAATATATGAACTTTAAAAAAATGGGAACGGTATTTATGAGTAAGTTTGTTGGGACTGAGCCCTCTAATACAGTAAGAATAAATAAAAATACAGTCTATAGAAAAAGAATCGAGAACGACTGATCTTTAGGATTCCCTGACTTGTCCCTTTTCTAATTGCACGTGCTTTCATTATGCTTTTCGGACCGCGCATCTGCCAGAAATAAGCAGCAGCAAGTGCATTATTGTTGCGTATGTGCACTGTTTTGTTTTTGCTACTGTAAATGGGAATTATAAAGATAATTTAATTTAGGCATATAATAAAATGTTGATTTTGTTGAAACTATAAAAAATGCATTTGATTTAAGTTGTGAATTATTTTGTTACACTTCTACTGAACATCACTGGAAAAAATAAAAAAAAGAAAATTATCACAGTCAAGCAGCAGAGAGTTCCAAAGCTGGTGGACTGAAGAGTATGGCATGATTAATAAAGACAATAAAGCAATATGCGTTTTATGTTCCGGGTCAGTTGTGTGCAGAATGTCATCAGTAAAATGGCATTATGAGACAAACCATAAATCACTCCTTGAGAAAAGCAAGGACGAATAGAAAGAATTTACTGCTCGGGCAATTAAAAATAGGAATATCCAGTCAACAACCCTAATGAAATTTATCGGCAGTCGTTCAAATATAACTGCTACTAGTTTTTTTGCCTCAAATGTAACTGCTAAACACGGGAAACCTTTTAGTGATGGGGAATATATAAAAGAAGCATGGTTAAAATGCACACCAGTTCTCTTTGAAGATTTTGAAAACAAGGAAAAAATTATTCAAGGAATAAAAGATATGCCTTTGGATAGAAATAAGGTGAAAGATAGAATCAAAGAAATGCCTAAAAATATAACTCATCAGCAAAACAAGATAAAATCTTCTGGTTTAATTTCTCTGTCTTGATGAGAGTACTGACATAACTGGATCAGCTCATTAGCTATTTTTATTCGTTGTGTTGGGAATAACATCAAAGAAGAATTGATAAGTTTAACATCATTAGCAACAACAATATAAAAGGAATAGATATTTGCAATGCAGTTGTAAATGCACTTGCTGAAAGAGATATAGATCCCTCCAAAATTGTATCAGTAACTACTGATGGTGCTCGCAGTATGACTGGAAAGGAAAATCGGTTTGTCAATTTATTCACCAAATATGTTGGACGTTTAGTTCTGGGTTTTCACTGTATTATACATCAGCAGGTTTTATGCGCAAAGGCTAGTTTCAAGGCACTGGAAGATATGAGCATTGTAACAAAATTGGTCAATTTTATATCGGCATGCGCTTTAAATAAATGAAAATTTATAGAATTATTAAGTGAGGTAAACTCAGTGTACAATGGTTTACTTATGTACAACAATGTCCGATGGTTAAGTCCTAGGAAAGTTCTTCAAAGATTTATTGAGTGTTTAGATGAAGTCAGACTTTTTTTTACATAATGAGAAAATCATTGAAAAATACAATCAATTAATGAACGTCAAATGGTTTTCGAAATTAGTGTTTTTTACTGATTTGTGTTTACATTTAAATGTTAAACTGCAAGGTGTTAACAAGACAATTATTGTCATGTTTGATTTAATCAAAGCATTTGAAGCTAAATTACCAATTTTTAATTGTGACGTCTCATTTCCAATCTAGAATCCCATGAAAAAACAGATCAAGTTAAATTGACAAAAGAGTTTTCTACAGTTATTCAGTCGATAATCAACAAATTTTCTTCAAGATTTACGCACTTCAGGCAATTTGCAGAGACATCAAAATTTATTTTGCATCCAGACACAACATCAACAGATAAACTCAATTTTCGAGTGGCTGAATTTGGAAGATATAGAAATGCAACTACCAGTAATCGATTTTTAATCTAGTTCTATATGGAAACAAAAGTTTGTCGATTTGAGAAATGACTTGGAAATAATGGAAAATGATCAATTATTGGGAGCAATTAAAAAGAATGCAGAAGAGGAAATATTGAGAACTTGGATGCCATTCCTGAAACCTTTTGTTTAAAAAAACTAGCAATGGCTATATTATCAATTTTCTCCTCTAAATATGCTTGTGAGTCATTATTTTTCGAAATGAATTTTATGAAAGACAGTTTAAGAAATAGAATGACTGATGAATCTAGTTCCACGTGTGTATTACTAAAAGCGACAAAATATGAAACTTAATATAAAGCATTTGGCATCTAATGTACAACAGCAAAAAATCTCATTAATAAATTGATATATTGATAAATTAATAAATTGATAATAGGTTAATATTGATTTGTATATAACAATGTCTATGTCAAATTATGTGTTCATTATTATGAAATTCTATATTAATTTTTAAATTTGTCTCAATAAAATTCTACAATTAATTTTGTATTAATTAGTTGCCGACATGCCCGGCACGTCAGCAACTTGATTTGTAAACTTTTGGCATGCAGACATAAAAAGGTACGCCACCACTGTCCTACAATATCTTTATTAACTGTTGTTCTACTCAGTTTTGCAGCAAACAGCAAGATGGCTATTTCCATTCCTATATTCAATTCAATTCCTAGCTATAATTCCTATATCATTAATATACAAATTAAATAGCAAACAACCAAATATGGAGTCCTGCAACACACTGGTCACTTCTCCAGGATTCAAACACTACTTTTTGCCGTCTGTCCATCAGCTACCCTCATTTCCAAGTCATCAGCTTCATATCTCCATCCTCAAATGTCAATTTATAGACTTCCACACAATATTATATTATATTAAATGCCTCTGCAATGTAAAGTTTGAAATTTTTTATATATGTCAAAAATATGCTGCTCTTTGTCTCACAAAAAGACACATGAAGAAACATGTGTGAACAAACAAAAAAAAGTTGAAAGTGAATAATCTGTTTTACTCTCCTCAAGAAGCTTGCCAATAATCTAGTTCACCAACTGGAAACTAGTAACAGAATTTTGATTGTGGTGGACTATCATAGTACTTGTTGTACATTCCTGTAGAGAAACGTAACATGAAACAATAATAATGAAGAGAAAAACAGAAGACAGTATGAATTTCCTACAATTCATGATGCAGCAACAGCATGATTTATGTTATTCTTACAATACTTTTTTTTTAAAACAATAATACTGTATTTTGTATTTTTAGAATTTCAGCAGTTCTGGTTTTTAGTCTTCTGGATTTAAAGCTTTGTATGCATGCACGCATGCGCGCACACACACACACAAATATTTGTGTATGTGTAAACTTTTAAATTATTTCTACTGCTACAAAATGAAAACTTTAAGCTATGTCATAATTACTTTTATTCATAAACTGTGTACAACAAAATGTGCTCATCAAAAATAAAGAGTATCAATAATAAAAATCACAGCAAAATACCCCTGGAAAATTATCAGTAACAAACTTCTAAAAACATTCTCATTTCAAATTTTGTTCCCATCATAAAGTTCCTTCATATACTTTGTCAGAAAGAACTCTACTGAAGGCACATTTCTGGATGGAATACAATTTCAGTTTTGTTTCTATTATAATTCAACATAATTATGTAGAATTATCTGACACTATACTATGAATTTAATATTTATACTATGAAAATATTTAAAATATTTTCATAGTATAAAGTAAATCAGAAATAAATACATGAAACATTACAAATTTTACATACAGTTCCAAATTTTGTTCTCAAAGCTGCTTATATTTTACATCAGAAAGAATTATTATAGGCACATTTATGGACGGACTGCAACTGTCAATTTTGAAATTGTCTAACTTCAATACATCAAAGGCCCATTTTAGACTGTAGAACGGCCACAAACCAAAAAATTACTAATGCACTATCTATAAATCTATAAATAACAGTTAGAGATAACGAAAAGAATTATTACAAATGTATTTGATATAATACACACACACACAGCGATTTTTAAATGAAAATTAAATAAATACATTGTATTAAATAAATTTAATTTAATCAAAATTTAATTACAATTAAATTAATTAAGTTCCTACATTTTGATTTAGATCATAAAATGCTCCTAGAATTCAAGTAACAATCAAACATAGTTACTTGAATTCCTAAATCTCTCAAGTCCAAACATTTCTCTTTTGGCCAAAATTTGAAAGTATTCTAGTTTGTTTTGTTTCCAATGAATTCATCTGCCTAAAGCTTACATTAATTTCATCTGGGATTTGCATTTTCAATATCAATATTTGATGGATGGATGGTTTTTGTTTTGTTGAAATGCAGTGAATTCACCAATTCTCTATTTAAAATGTTCAAAAGCTTAATTTTGGAACAGATATTTCAAAATTTATATTTTTATGACAATGGTATGTACTTACTTAAAACTATGAATATTTAGTTATTTACTGATAGACCATAAAAATTCTTTTGTGAATTTCAAGGCCACCTGCAGTTCACAAAAGAATTTTCATGACATTTGGACAGTGCAAAATGAAATGCTTGCAAAGTTTAAGATATCTTCAAATATTTTAATTGGATTACATTACATGTAAACCAGAAATAATGTATAAGATAAAATAAAGTATTATAAAATATAGATGAAAATAAAATTATTTAATATTAAGTTATGAGACATGCAGTTCTCATCCTCAATCCACTATGATAATTAAAACAACTTCCCAAATTGCAACCTTAACTTCTGTGCTAAACTCTTTACATGTGTTTCTGTATTTTCAATGCAAATTTAAAGAATTAAATTAGATGTCTCCATCCTGTTGCACGAGAAACTTTTAAAAGATATCCGTAAAGAGATGCCCATGCTTCAACAGAAATGATAATGAACTTTCACAGCACTTTTGGATGGACCAGTCATTCAAAACTTACATTAAAAGCTCACCTGTGTTCTTCTGCTGTTCAAAAAGCAACGCTACAATATAATACTCACATGAAGTATCATAACCCATTCCAAGTGAATGCAGAATGGGATGAAATGAATAATCAACAATAAATCATAGTCAAACATCAAATGATCGCACATTATGTGTAATGTAATGCTGGAAGCACCAGGAATAAAAGGTAAGAAATTCTTATTACTGGATTAAGAGATTCTTATTGATGTCCATTGATATCCATCAATAAGAATCTCTTATTAAGAGATTCTTATTGATGGATAGAAGATGATATTAACAATATCATCTTCTGTCCATCATCTACCGATGATAGACAGAAGATGATATTGTTACAGGAACAGAATAAAAATGGGTTTAAGACTGTTTGGTGTGAGGTAGATTAACAGAACAAAATGCACAATTGGGTGCTGCCAGAAACCAGAAGCAACTGAAAAGAAGTGTGAACACTGCAGACACATAAATCCTATGGATATAAGGAGAATTGTCATTATAAGAAATATAAACTTAATTATGTTATCATAAAAAATGTTCTGGCATTCTCCAGATATGCTTCTAGATGCAATATATCCCATTTATAAATAATTTTCAGGATGAAATGTTTTCATCAATTAGATACTGACCATACTTGAATGGCATACAGTACTTTTGGTTCTTATACTGACATATAATGAAATGTGTTACTAATAGTTAGTAATCTCAGTTATAGACTTATACTGTTATATCTTTATATATTTTTGAGTTACAACTGTTGCAATTACAAGATTAAAATTGCCCATTATAATTAATAGCCATACTGAAAGGTTGTAAATTCAGCAAAACATGAAGGAAGAATTAACTTTTTTTTGGAAAAAAAAAAAGAAAAAAGAATAAATAGCTTAAAGATCTATGTTAGATAACTGAGACAAGATTCCCACAGAGTCTTTTCAAGACTGAAGCTTCTGACCTAAAGTCCAATCCATACATCCTCACTGTGTGGCTTGCTAAGAGATATCTAATGAAATTCCATGCTGGCTGGGGCATCACCTGGTTAAACAAGGTCCCCAATATTTAAGTCATAAACCAAGACAAATAAGTGAAAAATCAGCTACCAGAACAACCTCTAACATAATATCAGTAGAATTCAAAATGGGCACCATCAATATAATGGAAAAGAAGCAGAACTATCAGAAAATTTAGAGAAGGTACCACACTAACATAACTGGTGTTACTGAAACAAATGACAGAAACAGATGATTCTTCTAAATAACTACATTATCGCTATAGCACAACATAGTTGTACTGGGGAAATAATGAACAGGGAGAGGAAGGATTAGCTATAGTACTCAACATTATATGCCTCTGGTCTCACAGTACCTTCTGTAGGACAATGAACACAAATAAGTCTAATTTCCAATTTACCATTTTGATGTTTGCCCATATTTTATTAATAATTTTTTTATAAAATAAAATATAAATA
Organism: Typopeltis vanoorti; assembly: GCF_054136105.1. Lineage (NCBI taxonomy): Eukaryota > Metazoa > Arthropoda > Arachnida > Uropygi > Thelyphonidae > Typopeltis > Typopeltis vanoorti. Next base: position 96,058,233 of record NC_143550.1, on the reverse strand, counting down.
TATTTTATTTATAGATGGTTATCTTTTCTTTTAAATGTCAGCTGCCTCTCTAATGATCTTAAATTTCTTCACTTCTTTCTTAGCAGAGTGATATGGGCAAACATTATCATCCACCAAAATATGAAATGATGGAAGATGATGATGATTGCCTATATCACTCTGCTAAGGAAGAAGTGAAGAAATTTAAGATCATTACAGAAGGCAGCTGACATAAAAAAAGATAACCATCTATAAATAAAATAAAAATTCTCATTGGTGTTTAGATTAAACAGCAGAGTACAAAATGAATAGACATACAGAATTGTTTAGGGAAAATTTGGAAGAAAAAATCAAAATTAATAATAACAGGAAATAGCTGCTGGATTTCTGTTCTGGACATGTACAAATCATTACTAATACCAGATTCCAACACAAAGCTGTGAATAAATTCATACAGAGAACAGAACCAAGAGCGTCTCATTGGTTATGTTATTGTTGATAGCAATATTTTCATGCTGGTTCAGGACACACAGAGGATATGAAACAGCAAGTTATCATTTAATTTTTAGGATGGAACTGAATATACTGAAAATAATAGTAAGTAAGAATCTTTTGAAAAGAATCAAAGTCAAGCAGCTTTCAAAGGCTAACTGTAGACTCGAATATACAAATGTTAAATGAAAAAGTTTAAAGATAAAAACCAAACCTTGAAGACTGTAGTAAAATCTGAATTAACTGCTGACTGATTTCAGTATGCAAGGAAAAAAACTGAAAATACCATGCTGAACTCAGGAAGTGAAAAAGACAAGTCATGGAAAAGAAATCATACTGAAAGTTTCTAGCAAGTAAGTTGGCATATGCTCTGAAAGAAAAACAAAGACCTATGTAAGAAAGTGGAACAATGTGTAAAAGTAGCTAAACAGGAGTTATGGAGAGACTGGTAAATTATAAAAGGTGGATATCACAAAAAGTTGGCAAAACATTTTAGAGGCTATTCAAGAAGCTTAGAAATGGATCAGAGATGATAAAGGGAGACATGAAACTGAAGCTATACTAGATGTAAGGAATTATTTTAAGACTTAGAAACAAAAATCTGATAGAACAGGTAGAAAATATTCAAGGGAAATATAATCAGGAATACATATGAACATGTGAGGTAGAAAATTCTCAAGTGTGAAAAGCAGATGGAAATGATATTCAACCAGAAATGCTCAAATATGGAGATTCAGGCAGCCTGGTCAGAAGTTCAAATTCTGGATGATTGGAGTACAGCTCTTATGGTAACCATCTATAAAAAGGAAAAAAAAACAGCGGAAATTACAGAGGAAAATGTCTATGAATGTTCCAGGCAAGATTTATGCAGACATACCAGAGAAGAAGCTATGAAAAACTGTAAACAGGAGGAAACTTAGAAGAACAACCTAGGCTAAGGCTGTCAGAATCAGATTTTTCACTTTAAAACAATCAGATGAGAGAATATAACAAGGGTCTAAGTTTTGCAGATCTGGAGAGGCATATGACAAGGGGGACAAGAAAACAGAGCTATCCAAAACACCAATTATATAGCAAAAATGAGACAAATTACATCTATATTTGAAATGTAAGTCAGCAGTTAGGACTGATGGAGATACTAGAAGATGGTGAGATGTAAAAGCAGGTGTGAAACAATAGTGCACAGTATATCAACAGTTTTTCATCGTCCATATGGATTACGTTATGAAGGAAAGTTATTAGCGGCATTAGGCCCGATATCAAAATTGGAGATGTGAATCTCAGCTCTTTATACAGATGATGTTATGCCCCTTAAATTAATCCAGTACAAATCTTCAGGATTCCTTGACTAAACTGAATAATTGCTGGAACAAATTTAGCATGAAAATCAGCAGTAAGAAAACAAAGACTGTCAAAATAGACTGCATCCTAAATGGAAAACCTATTTAAGCACAACTTTTAGAGAATATTAAATATAATCACATAACCAAATTAAAAATGAAAATAGACTGGTATTATTGGGAGAGCTGATGTTGGAGTCAACTGAATAAATTTGTCTAGACACTGTCTAGGAATCCTAGACCATGTTCAGCTGGTACTGGTGGCCACAGATGCGAGTTCTGTGAGAAATTAGCAGCACGAACAGATTGCAATGTCAGAATCATAATAAACATAAAAATATTAGGAAGGAACTTGACATTTGTTAGCATTCAGGAATGAGTGAGTAGAGCTAATCTCAGGTGATATGTTCACCTGAACAGAATTGGAAGTGGAAAAATTAGCTAACAGGTGTTTAATGCCAGAATGGTAGAAAAGAGACCCACAGGAAAACCAAAATGTAAGGATCAAAGATGTTAGAAGTGCTTCAGAAAACCAAAATTTAAGATCTGACCATACTGTAATCCTGACAGATAAGACTAATTTGGAAGAAAATTGTTGACAAGATATGAACAATGTAACCTCTTCACAATCAGTACTACCACAGCATCCTATACCTCTTAAAGGTACATATCAGGAATTTGATGATGATGAAAAAGAATCATGACAGTGAAATGGTTCAGCACACCATACATAATGCCCAATTTTTTACTGGACATGAAAGGCATTTAATATTTTGCAAAATGTCTAAACAAAGAAACACAATCAAGTCACAACAAGCAAAAGTTAAAGAGAAAAATAATTATTTCAGACAAAAAAAAATATAGGAAACAAAGAAGAAATAGTTGCTCTTAATGAACCTAGATTTTTTCTATTAATGGCATAAGTCATTATAGCATCATAAATTGCAGCAAGCAATCTAGATAGATATGAAGCTGGTGCCAGAGATAAAAGGGTTTCTGACTGAACATCAGGAGTAGTATACGATGGACCAGCAGTGTCTAGGGGAAAGCAAGTGACCATTAGTGGGTTACAGGACTTTGTTCCCTATGTTTAATTTGTTTAATGATTTGATAGAGAATTTTTAATTTACTCATGATACTAAGCTAGAGAAAGAGAGACACCAGTAAATGAAACCAATGTAAAGATTCTGCAGAAGGATTTGAATTGACTACACTGCAGGCAGAGAATAATAGTTGAAGGTTCAATGTTGCAAAAGTGTAAGGTTATGGTTTTGAAATTACACTACAGTCCAGTCAATGATGAGATTGCAGTGTAATACACATTTGGGACTGCAATGAAAGAAAAATAATGAGGTTGGGGATTATGGGAGCAATAATGAACTGGGAATAAGTTTGGGAAACATCCAGCAAATGAAGATAGGAAAACAGCAAAAATGAAAAATTGAAATGTTAGAAAGCACGCACTGATGAATAGCGATAATAAAATTTTTGTCTTTTTATAAGAACCTTATACAACCATATCTGGATTACTCTGACCAGATTTGGTTGACCAGAATATGAGCAAATGAGAAAATGTTAAAAAGGATTCAAAAAAGATTTGTGTTTTGCAAAATTTGCATCGTAAGCAGAAAAGGACATGATAAAAACATAAGTTACTAAGAGAATTATTTTATAGGACAGATGCAGAAGAAATTTTCCAATGCATTAATGGTAAGAAGGAAACAAAGATTACCTCTGGAAATTAAGTTAAAATTTGGTTAGCAGGAATGTAAATATTACAATTTACCTTGGCTTTTTTTTTTTTTTTTTTTTTTTGCGAGGAGTGAACAAAAGAGTTGTCAGTGCAATGTAAGTGAATGAATTTAAAAAGATATGACAATGTTTGGATCAGTGTTGGCCTCCATTTCTTGGGCAAATCATGGACTCCACAAATATGTCCCAGATGATTACTCTTACTTATGTGAACACCACCATTGAGTCCAACTATCTACACTACTTAATATATAATAAATAATTATAAATTTTATGAAGAACAGACTGCTTAAAGGGATGTTTTGGAGGGGAAAAAAAATTAAGGTGATAGAGCTCTAGATGAGCATGGTTTGATGGCTCCGAGTTTGTAGGGCTTGTTTTGATTATAAAAAAAAAATGGTGTTATTGATTCAGAGAGCTCTAGTCCTGTGGTAGTAATTTCACTATACCACTTTTTTTTTTTTTTTTTTTTTTTTGAGTGATTGAGTTAATATTCAGATACCAAAATTTTAATTCATATTCTCCCTCCAATACTCTTCATAACAACAACATGGCATAGTAGGAACATTAATACAGATGGCCAGGTGCTTCACTCTAATAACCTCCAGAATCAACTAGATAACATTTCAAACAGTTTCACCATTGCAATTAAGAAAATCCTATAGAAATAAGACTAATATTCCCACCTCCATGTCATTAGCAGAGAACCTTCAGACCATTTCCAAATTTTTTACATCATACAAAACCCACTTATTAACCGACATTCAAATTAGCCTCCCTTATCCAAAATGCAAGATTCATTCACATTAGTACCAGGAATATGCCAAGTCTCCCACCAATATAAACTTACCTATTGATGATTAAGCTTAAAAGAAGATGCATAGTTATGAACTGATATGAAAAGAAGATCAATAGACTATGTGTTCGATAATCTTCATACAGTAAAAATGGAGGAACTATTCTGGGAATCAGCTGATGTACATACACCTAAATACCTTTGGTTAAAAACTACCAGATTTGGAAGACTAATTCTTTGCCAGAAGCTACAGCCAGCTATTCTTTAACTACATCCATGGGATAAACTTTATGCATTATGTGCCATTGTGAGTGCACTGTGAATGGTACACCTTGAAGATGTCTCAGCAGCTAAATGACAAAATATTAGTATTAAAAGTATATACTTCACCTAATGTATTATTAAATTTCACAGAATCATCATCATATGTACAACCAACGTAACTGTAAACCTGGAACATGTTAATGATGTCAATTCTGTAAATATTAAGTCCCAACATCTAATAGTAAGAAGTGGAGGGAAATATATATAACTGGGTTTAGAAAGAGAGGGTGAAAATACAGTAGCTGCATGAAACCATTCATATAACTTCTATTCCTTTAATTCATATCATAATTAGATATGTTATGAAGAGAAGAATGGACAAAATGAGAAACACTGCTATGTTGAGAGAATGTTGACAAAAATATTAATCTCCTTAATATAAGACATTTGTCATGAGGGATACACAAAGCATGACTACTGTTCAAATGCAAGTTTCAGAGTGTGTGTGTCATCTGGGGTCAATGTTATTGTCCTCTCACTGCAATTAAGTATCATTACACATAGTCTAATGATACAGTTACTATTCTTACTTACTAAACATGAAAGAATGAAACCTGTGATACACTGCAATCACTGTGCTCATTTTGTCTTTCAAGCATTTTTCTTTTGGAGGGGAGGGACATGGGGGAAAGAAGCAGGAGGTCATGAGATGCAGACAGAAAATGACACAATCAGTAGCTATATTAATGAACTTCACAGTACAATTCTCAGACTTGAGAACAGAGATTTAAATGAGGCACAAAAAATAGTTGAGGAATATATCCCATAGAGACTACAGAGAATCAGCAAGAAAGGAATGCGAAGTTGCTTTCTGATTGCACAAGTAGTGGAGGCTTAAGGGAAAGAGCTTTTTCTTAATTTATACAATTAAAAATAACTTATTAAAAAATAAATTATGTTTGGTAACAGATATTTATATATTTGATAACAGAATTAATAACTGAGATAATTATTATATAACATTAATAAACCTTTAATCGTATATTTAAGTAAAAATGTAAATGTTGAAAACTGATAATCCATTATGCCATTTTTATAGCATTATCCACCAAAATGCTGTCTACTAGTATGACTCAAAAAATTATATGTAAACTAGTGCTAATACTTTTAAACTGTAAAAATTTTGACAAGATTCATAGAACCAAAAGTTCTGCATATTCTAGCTGAAAAGCCAACCACAATACACACATACTGATTACACATAGAAACAGTTCACATTTATCTGTAAGTGAAAAATCATATACAGTTAACTCTCATTATTATGTGTTTTCACATATATGCAGTTTCATTTTAATAGATAAGGACTATCGCTGTTTCCTATCCAAGGTCGAGGAAGGTTGCATACACCTTGTTTCCTACCTTTGATAGTTGTGGTCAGTGTCCCTATGGCCTTATTGGCTTATGGTCTTTATCTATAATAACTTCTGTGCCCTTTGAGAAAGATGTCTGGAAAGAGAAAAATAAAGGAAACTAAGAGCAAAAAGAAGAATATGAACAAGACCAAGAAGAAAAGGACAAGAAAATCTCATTCTTTACAGGTGAAGTTGGAAGTTCTGAATCAATTTGATAGAGGTGAATGTGGCATTGACATTCAAAAGGGCCATAGCCATGATTAAGTGATTCTACAGTGAGAACCATTTGTGATAATGCTGATACAATTCATAAGAGTGCTCAATAACTCTATCTCAGCATGATCAGCATATTGAAATCTTGATCATGTGCATTTGAGAAAATGGAAGGAATACTGGCTATATGACTTGAACATCAGAAACATGCTGCTGTTTAAGGTGATCATATGAGAAAAAGTGAAAAATTTGTATAAAGATTTGACAAAAACAAATAGAAACAAATGACACCTTTAATAGCTTCTTTTTGGCCTTATATATATATATATATATATATATATATATATTATGTGAAAAATTAAATTAATCTTGAAAGATCAGACTCTCACTCATTTGGGAACTCAACTTCTATTATTCTATGTTATAAGCTCTCCCTGTATTATGCATTTCTGATATACAAGTGATTCTCAGGAACACAACCTAAGCATATAATAAGAGTTACCTGTACAGCAATATTTAAATCTACAGATACGATAAAAATCTATTAAGATACAAAAAAAAAAAAAAAATATTTTAAAAAATCTTATCACACTAATCCCTTGTTTTTGATTTATATCTAAAAATAAAAAAAAAAACATCAAAAAGAATAATAAAGGTTTAATCACAATTCATTTTCTTAAAGCATGTGAGTGCTGATGTACTCACATGCTTTATATGCATATCATTATATGCTGTTAAGTAAAATCTGTTCTTTTTGCTACCTTATCATAATAATGCTTAACAGTATTAAGCATTTTCACCTTATTATAACAGCTTAAAGTGGATTGAAGACCAGAGTCCTAACTAGGTGAGGCATCCCATCTAGTTAAGACTCTAGATGTCTCACTGACAGATGACATATTCAAAGAATTAAATATTTTAATCCTTTCTCAATGCTATTTCACTGCACTAAGCTTCTAGAATACAGCAGTCAAAAGTGAGATGATACTGAAACTGACCATGATGTCCAAATCTGAATGAGATTTTCTAGTACAGGATGCTATACTGTTGAGAAAGGTGGTGATGCTACTGATTATGTAAATTATAGGGTAAGGATAAGTCATTATCCTTCTCCATCTACAGAAAACCCACTCATACTAGAGATGGAGAATGGTGAAGTTTATTTTTGGATGTTGGCTGTTAAGATGCACCAAAAATGTGTGCAACGTGTGCCATTAGCCAAACATCATCAACATAGTGCAGCCAAACTGTTGGTTTAAATGTGGCTGTGTTGAGTGCTTGATTTTCTAAATGGTCCATATAGAAGTTTACTAGAGGAGGGAGAAAGAGAGAACCCCACAGCAGTCCCATCTAGCTGTTTGTATATTTTTTCTTGCAATAGGCAATAATCTGCATATGGTGAATCTGAATGATTTCATTATGTCAGGGGGGGGTGGGGCAAATGTGGCTTAATAAGGTTGAGGATACATTAGTCTATTAATGTACATTGATGTCAAAAATACATTAGTGAAAAGTGAGGTAATATTGAAATTGACCATGATGTTAGAATCTGTCCGAGCTAGATTTTCTATTAACATTTTAAAGTGCAAGAGTTCTTAAATAATTGAGCAAGAGTTGCCTATAAGAAAGGAAAACCGTTTGGATAAAAGTTTAGCTACTTTGTAGGTTGGGTTTGTGAATTTTAGAGCTCATATTTGGAGTGACATGATAAAGTTTTTTGGTAATTTCTTAATGATGTAAATTTTTTTAAATAATTTATATACTTTTTTTTTTCATTTGGGATTTTGTAGGATCCCAATAAATGATCTGATAAATGGAAGAATCTTTAAGAAGATTATTCATGTGTTTGGTACATAATGACAGTAGCATTTTCCTTATTGGCTTTAGTTACAAAAATTTGTTATTCTTATATAACTTTCTTAGTGCTGATACTTCTTTTGGTGGAATGTTATTCTTGGAAGGTTTGAATTTAGTTAGAATATTAGTCACATCAAACCAAATGTTGTTGGCCACTGTGGGTGCAAGTTCAAAGATACCACAATTTATGCCCAACATCCAAAAATAAACTTCACCACAAAAAAGAAAGTAATGATATTCTCCCATTTTTAGACACATTAATCACAACTTCCTAATGGTTCATTATTCTTCTCCATCTACAGAAAACCCATTCATGCTGGAAAGTATTCACATATTCAATCAAATCACCACCCTTTCCAACAGTATGACATCCTTAAAACACTTGCTAAAACTGAGCTCAGGGACCTTAGCCCATATAAAATAGATAAAATAATATATGCACCCCATCCCTCCTGCACACAACACATAGGATTACGGCAAAACCATTTCCATCCCAAATGTTAATGGCACATCAGAAAATAAAACAAATATGATTGCTGTACCACCTTCTAACCTTTCAATCAATCAATCAGCTAGCTACCTTCATACCTAAAAATCAACTATATCCTCTTGAACATCCTGGTAGATCAGTTAACATCTGCCTTGAAGAACACAAAAATTACATCTGAGATCATTTGTATGACAAGTCAGCATTGGTAGACCATGCTCTGGATACTCTTTCACATAGGATCAGATGAAGATAAACATCTATATTACACAGAATGCTGTTCAAGGTCTGAGGGACTATTCTTAGAATCAGCATCAGCTTTGAAGCACTCTCCTAACCTCAACAAGTATGGTTGCATTAATTTACCAAACATCTGACAGACTGCCATTTTGAGAGCTAATAGCAGGACTTCTCTAAATTAACTTTGTAGTTATCCAACCTATAGCGAGCATCATGTAAAGACATTAGGTGTCAGTTACAATTTTAAATTGTTTCCACAATTACTTATTTTAGTTCAGCATGCCTTTCACAATAATCATTGTACTCTGATGATGCTGGGTAGAAAGCAAGTGAAATATTAGTGAGTTTAATAAATGTATATTTTTTTCTTCTTGATGTTTATACCATTTAGTATTATTATGAACATGACAGACACCTAAACCTTTCTTTACATGTTACCTTATCAATACTGACAACTCACGAAGTGCATAAAAACTAAAGAAAATATTACATATTTATCTGTTTCAAGTTATCGAAACAGAAAGGGTATACAGAAATCAACCAGTGGAAGAGTTTTAGATAAATCCAATTAAAGGCAAATTAGTTTCCTACACTGACTTAGAAAATATTCCAGTTAAGTAAGAACAAGGTATCATTGGGAATAAACATATACTACAGTTCCTTTAATTTTGCTATAAGCAATGTTTAAAATATTCTGATCAGTAACATAACCTATTCCTATTAATAGCCATTTGGAATTTTATCACTATGCTTCATGATAAACTAATTCTGCAACTCTAAAACCTCTTGAAACTTCTCCTTGAATATCAAAAATCAGATATTTTACTCCTAATTAAAGAAAATAAAAAAATATTTTAATAAACAATTTTTAAAACATCAAAGAGTTAATATGTGAAATAATCAAATCTAATTATTTAAAAGTAACTGAACAGTTAAGTTGGTAAATTTATCTCATTTATTCTATAAACGAAATGTTTTAATAAGCTATCATAGGTGTTGGTCCACAAAGGATAGGATCCTGCTGTGTTGTGCTGCATTGCCTATAACAAAAAACTTTAATTTACTTAGTTTGAATACAGTTTGCTATTCTTAAAAAACCTGCATTACCTCATTTTTTTTGTTAATACTTTTCTTTCAAAAATAGCATACTACCTTGTATTAAGATTTTTTTTCTATCTATTTATATATATATATAAATGCTCCATTTAAATTACTTGCATCAATTTATAATACTACTATTACAGCTGAAGCAACTAAGGCTATAGCTATGATGCCAGTGTATCATGTCTGTTAAATGGGTGCGAATCATTCTGACTGGTTTACCTGTTTAATGTATGAGTCTGACCAACTTATCTGCAATTGAAATGTATTTATAAAGATTCTTCACATCCTAGATGGGGGTTCAAACTCAGGTCTTTGTGACCAAACAGTAACATCAATACCAACTGAGCTACAGTGGCTGATTTGGAGAACTGCACAAATATATTAATGTATTCACATATGACAGATTTATATGAATTGGAAACTTCTCACTAGATAGTATAAACCAAGCAATAATATACTGCCATTACTTGGAGACATCATTACTTCCTTTCCAAAATATTTTGTTAATTTGTGTAACTGCACTGACACACGTGAAAAGAAGCATACAAGTTATGATGTAGTGTGGTGACTACTGGTAACATTCAACTAGATGATACACAAGTTCTCGTTTCAAAAATTTATCTCTCTCTCTCTGACAATTGCAAACTCTTTAAGCACTGTCTTAAATTGAGGTATTTTAGCTGGCCAGCCCATGAAACAAACTGAAGGTGTAGTAATGGACTCCTCACTTACATCCAAATACTCTTATACATGAAATCATCTGAATCTTTGGATGTGAATTCTGTCCCCACCCAAGTGCTGAAGTATGGTGGAGGCAGATTATGCCTTTTGCCTTGCCATCTTGAATACTTTAGTTAAAAGGCAAGCAGATAGGTCACTTACTATGTAAGTGACTCATCTAAGTCTATCATACCTGCCCCCCCCCCACACACACACATACAGATACCTACATGCCACTTCATATCACTATCCTGCCTAGAAACTCTGGAATTTTCAGAACTTTAGCCTCTAACGAAGAGAGAATTCCATCCTCAGGGCAAGCACTACACCTGAAACAATAAGCTTTGTTTTATCAATCCAACAAAATGGATACAACAGAAAAAAAGACTTTGCAAAACTCCTTAAAGAACCTCCACCCCCAACTAGACTAAATCTACACCATATCTTTACCCTACATAAAAGATATAATGGATAAACTGGGCTCTCTCCTGAAACACAGGATCATAACTGTATACAAACCTCTTAAACTTTCCATCTTCCTGAGACAAAGATCAGGATCTTCTAACATTCCCAGATATGTAAAGCATTCCCTAACAGTGTGTAACTGAGTATTTTGAGCAAGAAAAAAAAAAAGGAACAAAAAAAAAATACATCCAGTGCAAACACCAAAAGAGTAGACTTAATCGTAGTTTAAGAGATACTTGTGCCATGAAAAGTTTCTTCAATTAACATGAAAATACAAGTGATAAGTAACACTATTTATTTAAGCCCATATATTTCAGCCTGAATATTACAGTTCATCATCAGTGGCAACAATAGTTAATTGTCGCCACATGATGCTGAGCACAACATTCCTTAGAGGAAAACCATTACATCAGATGGAAGAAAGTCAGGCTACTTCACAAATCCCATTTTAAATCTGAGCATCTGTTCCTGGAAGTGGTACATGTTCTACAGAACCAGTTAACTGCAACTAAACTGATGGTGTGATCCTACATAGATTTTGGTTCACCACCCTATCTACCTCAGTATTAATCACTGTCACCTCTATAAATGTGATTGCCCATGTTCTCATCGTCATTTCATTCCATTTTCACTGACTGTATATTGCCAAAGGGCTTCTGATAATGGTAAACTAGCTTGAACTAACGAAATATCAGCTTGTAAATACTTTATTTTAATCAGTAAATTATTTATTTGCAATCCTGTTTCTAAGTAGTTTTTTGTTCCAGAAACTTTGCACCATAACTATATAGTGCAAAGACATCAAAGGTCATACTGCACCAGGACACAGCAGTGTGTATATATGTGTATGTATATATATATATATATATATATATATAGTAAATGGTTAGTAGGAAAATCACACACATCCATGCCATTGGCAGGATTCGAACCCACAGCCTCTTGGCTGGAGAGCAGATATGCTAACCACTCGCCCAACTAGGCCAGCATAGCAACAGCTATAGAAATTTGAACATTATTATTATTATTAAACAAGACCTCATGGAGTCAAAGACTCATCTAGGAGGTCATTTTATCTCGCACATCTCATCATACTGTGTCTTAAACACATTCAAACTCCTTGCAGACACCACACTCTCAGGCAAGGCATTCCAATCACTCACAACTCTGCACGAAAAAAACCTGCCTCTCACTGCCCTACTCACACCCTCTTTATACAGTTTCCAGGGATGACCTCTGGTTGTCCCCTGATCTCCCACTATTCTCTGTAGAACTTCTCCACCACTGATCCTATAGCAACCCCTTACCAACTTGTAGGTCTCTATCATATCTCCCCTCTTCCTTCTCTCCACTAGACTCTGCAAATTACATCTTTTCAATCTTTCCTCATACTCGACATTCCAGAGGTCAGAAACTACCTTAGTCAGTCACCTTTGGACCCTTTCCAACATCTCTTCATCCTTCTGAAAACCAGGTGACCAAATCTGGGCACAATAGTCCATGTGTGGCCTAATCAAAGCCTTATACAATGGAACAAGAATTTCCCTACTTCTACACGTCAGTGTCCTCCGCATCATTCCCAGAAGTCTTTGTGTTGTCTTCACAATTTTGGCAATGTGTCCACTAAATTTTAGATCCTTATCCACTATCACCCCCAGATCTCTTATTTCCTCTACTTCCAACAATATATTCTCACCAAGCATAAATTCTGCATCCCATCTTTGTTTTCCAAATTTTAAAACCTTACATTTTGCAACATTGAACTCCCATCCCCATTTACTTGCCCAATTACTCAATTTATTCAAGTCTTCTTGCAAGGCCACAACATCTTCACTACTCTTTATGGTTCGTCCCAACTTTGCATCATCTGCAAACAACTGAATATCTCCATCCAAATCTTCGCCAATATCATTAATATACAAGTTAAATAGTAATGGCCCTAAAACAGACCCCTGAGGCACTCCACTAGTGACTTTCCTTTTCCTGGATATCACACCCCCATACTTGTTGATACCTATCAGATAGCCAGTCTCCAATCCAATGCACTAATCTAATATCCAACCCCATCTGCTCTAGTTTGACTGTCAACTTATTATGAGGTACTCTATCAAAAGCTTTTGCGAAATCCAAGTATAGTACTGTGTATCCTTCTCCTCTGTCCAAGGAAGCAGTCACTTTATTGTAATAAGTAAGTAGATTACTAAAACATGACCTCCCTTTAACAAATCCATGCTGTCCATCTAAGATTATACCATTGTTGTCAACCCAATTCTGGATCCTAGTTCTCACAAGCTTCAACAACTTACCTAACACACAGATAGGCCTATAGTTTGATGCTTGAGTTCGATCACCTCCTTTATGAAGTGGCACAATCTTGCCCTCCTTCCACTCTTTATGAACTTGACCAAATGCAAGACTCGTATTAAAAAAATATGTCAAGGCAGGTGTCAACTCTCTGGCACATTCCTTCAGAATACGCAGTGATATATTATCAAGTCCCACAGCCTTATTTACATCTAGTTTACTCAACTCCCCAAACACCTCTTGCTCACTTACAGTCAGTCTCTCCTCCCCATCATCAACTGCTCTTAATCTCTTCATGAAGTCACATTCACAAGATTGAAAGATCTTTATGAACTGCTCATTAAGTATTTCCACCACACATTCTGCAACAGCTGTCTTTATACCATTTGCTCCAATCAATGTCATCCTTCCATAATCATTCTTTCTTTTGCTGCCTACATATCGAAAGAACTCCCTAGGATTCTTTTTGGCTTCATTAGCTAACTGCTGTTCATACCTCTCTTTAGCTACTCTCACCAACCAAGTCACCCTCCTTGCCTGATCTTTGTAGACCTCATGAAATTGGTTACTTCCACTTCTCTTATGCTGCCTCCACAATGCCCTTTTTCTCTGTATTGCATGCTTAATCTCTTTATTCATCCATCTCACACATACCTTATTTAACCTTCTCACCCGTGGTATACATTTAGACATTGCATCTACTAAATAGTTTTTGAAAATCCCCCAAGCTGCGTTGATCTCTTTTCCAGCTAACTCCTCATTCCATGCTACACCTGCAAGCTGTCTCCTGAGCTCTTCATAATCACCCTCCCTTGTAGTTCCACATATACCCTTTTTTCACAGGGGTCCTTGCACTGCTGGCAACTACCCAGGTAATCACCTCATGGTCACTTTCACCAATTGGTGGATGATTTGACACCTCACTGATAATTACATCCTCCGATGAGATGACCAAATACAAGACCCTTAATCCTCGTGTGCCCTCTGTTACATACTGTCTGAGGTAGTTATCCCTCAAAAACTCAAGAAACTCATTTTCTTTACTTCCAGTTGCTATCTCTTCATTCCAGTCTATATTGCCATAATTAAAATCGCCCATAATGATCACCCTTTTCTTATTTGCTTGGCTTATTTGACTATACATTTCGCTATCACCACCATCCACATTACCAGGTCTATAACAACATCCCACCAAGTATTTGATTCTATTCACCTCTATCTCACACCATACTGTCTCAAAACCACTGGCCCTATTTCCCTCTTGCATCTCTACCTTGTATGGACATAACTCTTTCTCTATCATCAATAGCACTCCCCCCTCCCTTTTTACTCCTTCTATCCTCACGAAACACATCATACCTTTCCATCTCTATTCCTGTCAGGATGTCGTCCTCGTCTAACCATGTCTCACTTATTCCGACAATCTCTGGGTGCACAGACGCAATTAGTGCAACCATTTCATCCGCCTTGTTTCTTATACTTCTAGCATTGGTATACAAACACAACAACTCATTTCTGGATCTACAGCTAGTTCCACTGATACCACTCACTCGATGTGATCTCTCCATGCTGGACTGGGGCCATTTCCCTTTCTGCTTCTTCATTTTAGAACCCTTTGCAATTCCATCTGTTTCCTCTTGATCCCTGGTCATCCCATTACTTTCCTGCCTACACATGCTCTCACCTCCTCTTGGAGCATCCACCTTTCTCACGCTGTGTACCCCTGTCCACCCTGAGCCTCCTCGTTTCCCTGCTCCTCTTGCACACCCATTCTCTCATTTTCTATACTCATACCACTCACTTCCCCATTCATTTCCACTTCTTCAATCTCTCCTGTCTTACTCTCCTGCTCTTCCACATCACTCCCCTCTTGATCTGATTCATTCTCTCTATTTACTTCTCTACTTTCTAGCAGCAGTCTCTCCAAGCGACTCACACCATAACCACTCAAATACAGTCCATCGCTCCCATACAGCTTACTTCGTCCCTCAAACTCATTCCACACATTAACAAACTGTACTCCCATCTCCTCACACATTTCAGCCAGAATATCATTCATAATCCTTGCTCTCCACCTCATTTCACCACAATCATACCTAGGCAACACACTGACTACCCTTCCTGTCACACTATTCTCTTATATCTTTCCAAGCAGTCTCCTGACATTCATTCTGACATGCTCTTTGTTCTCTCTCAAATCATTTGTACCAATTAATACAATTAACTGTTTTGCTCGCTCCCGCCTCATATTCAATGCCTCAATCACTCTACTCATCTTACCGCCTGGAAAACATACCTTGTGCATTTTATCCTCTAGCATACCTTTAATAATGGAGTCGCCATACAACGCCACTTGCTCATCTTTCGTTAACTCTTTCATGCCATCATGATTTATTTTAATAGTTTTGACCTGAATTCTCTTAATTTCATTCCGCATCTATTTCATTTCTTGCCTCATCCAATCCAATTCACCTTCCGAACCTCGCGACACATTCACTCTATCATTAAATCTTTCTAACTCTTGATCCCCTCTTCTCACTTTCCTCTCATTCATCCTTCTTTGTTTTCGTACTTTCGGTCCAACATACGTCCAACTTTCACTATCATTCTTCTCACTTTCACATTCATTTATCTTTCTTTGTTTCCGTACTTTCAGACTAACATGCGTCCAACTTTCGCCATCATTCATTCTTTTTTCGTTATCATTTATTCTTTAGATTTTTTTTACTTGCGATTTCTGCATCACGCCATTTCTACTTTCATTCGTTCTCTCAATTTCATTTCTTTCCGCCTCACTTTCGTCCCTTTTAACCTCCGTTACGGTTGTCAAATCGCTCTTTTTCTTTTTTCCTGATTTTTTAATATTTTTTCGCCTCTCTTTCTCACCATCCTTCTCTTTCAAACGTGCACTCGCAACACAATCGGTACTAACACTTTCTGTCATCAATTTCATATTCGCATTCATCAGTTCCTCATTCAGGTCACACTTCGCACACACCCTTCTTCCATCCGCACTAAACATCCACAAATCATTTATGTAATCGAAGGAATACATATAACAGACCTCACACTTAACGAAACGACTGAAATCTAAATTAAAATCATGGAATGACAATGCCGCCGCCATTTTTTTTTTTTCTGCAGGTTACTAGGTCTAATAATAACGATTTCGTAATTTAGTTTAGGCAAGAAAAAAACCCCACACTAATAATATCGGTAGCTTACAACATTTACAGCCACTCTTACTTAAACAATTACGCATATATACTTAATTATTCCTAGTAAAACTTATCTGAATCAGGAGCTCTTCAAATCGCATCCGCAGCGCTTGGCCCACTAGCCCACGGGGAAAAAAAAAAAAAAAAAAAAAAAAAAAAACCTAAATCTCCCATTTCATAGTGATTTTAATTTACTGTTAATTACTTAATATTTATTCTTTCTGCCTAAAATATTTTGTTATTGAACAAAAATAATTTCTTCATATAATCAGAAGTATGCCAACTTCTATTACATAAATTTGATGAAACAAAACAAACTAATACCTTCCTCAAGGAAATGAAATAATTCATACACATATATATTCATACAAGAATGAATTTTTGTAATTAACTCCACTGGTACCCAATCAGAGACAGATGGCCCAAGGCTATCACTAATTAAGCAGCACACAGGAAGATAATGGCTCAACAAGTGCTGCCATCTCGTAGTCCCTAACCCTAACACTCGTATTTAATGTCTGAAATAATGTGGGTTCTACGGTTGATTTTCTTGAGTTTATGGTACGAAAAACCAAAGTTTCGGGGAGAAAAAACCTGCTTACCCGTGCCAGAGATCGACTAACTCAGGAACCGATCGAAAAAAGGCTTAGAAAAATTTCTTCTAGTCGCCAAATAGATTCGAAATCAAGGTCTTCCTTCGTGCGGTTAAGCGTGTTGGTGTGCAAACGCCACATCCTGGGAACAGCAAGAAGGATCTTGATAATAGGCTAAATGAAAGGAGTCAGCTTGAAGTATGAAATGCAATAACAACAGAAAGAAATGGCTGAAGGAAGAAGCATAAGGAATGAAAGAATGAGTGGCAGGTGGGATAGATGGTCAGAAAGTGACAGAAAAGGAAGCAGGTGGACAAATGAAGAAGACGGAAGAGTGATGGGGAGAAATAAGAATGCTGGAAATTAAAGGGCAATAGGTTGTGGTTGTTTTGGATTTATGGCTGAAGAGTGCCTCAGGACACAAGGTCAGTGTATTATGTCCATAACATTAGAAATTAAATTCTTTACCCATGCATGAGAAAATACAATGTGCATGAAATATCTTCACAACTACCTTTATGTGAAGCAGATGACTTCACATAACAAAGCATACTTTTGAACATGTATATTGCAGCCATTATGGGAAAGGTAAACACCCAGACTGATTGTGACCCAGTCAAATGGAACAAGACTAGTGAAGTTAGTCACAGACTCCTGAAGACTTGTACTAGGTTTATTTAGGATTACAACCATCTACATAAAGTGAGTAGCTATGTTAAATATTTCCAATATTGATATCAGGTTGAATACCACTTCTCCTCCATCCCCACATAACAGTGGAAATAATGTGCACCTTTGCCTACATCTAATTTTACATCAAATCAAGTACTTGTACCTTCAATTCTAACTACTTATATCACTTATTACTGTTATTATTATGACGCGTCACCTACAAGGAGTTCAAAGACTCTTCGAGGGAGGGCACCTACTCTACAACTCTCCATCTCTACCATCTACAACGAACCGCAACTACCATCATCATCTATATCAGTGGTCTCCAAACTTTTTGCCGTGAGGGCCACATTGGGTACTTCAGCACTGTTTAGCAGGCCATAGTAAAAAAAAAAAAAAATCTAGAACTAGATATATGAGTTTTATTGAAAGCAGATAAAAACTGATTACAGAGTATGTGGGATTAAATTATCGCATATTAATGACAACGAACACTATCAGCAAATTCTCATATTTTTATCACAAATTATAATAAAACCATTAATGTGAATGAAGTAACTGTGTTTGTGTTTTTAAAATCTTATTAAACTCAGGCTCAAATTTTGAAGTGCTAATTACAAGTACTAATTACAAGTTTCAAATGTTCATCAGATAAATTTGTCCTGTATTTTGACAAGAATGATATATTTCATTTGGGAAAAAGTTTGTTCGCAAAGATACGTTGTTCCAAAAATAGAGATAAATTTACAAGCAAATTTCTTCAAATTTCTTGTAAAATTCAAAATTTCTTTTCTCCGTTAGTCCATTTTAACCGACCTTTTACAGTCAGAAAGACCATAACTTGGATTATGGTTACTTTTTGCTATTCAGGAATATATTTTGAACACAATTTTAATTAATGCATTTGAAATCTATCAACACCCTGTGTTTTTTTTTACTGATTCTTATTGAAAAATTAGTCCAATTGACACGCTGCATCTGACCCACGGGCCATAGTTTGGAGATCCCTGATCTATATCAATGCCATCTATATCGTCCAACACCACCATCATCACCTCTAATATTTTCAAAGACTGTCACAAAAATCCATGCCCACGGCAGGATTCGAACCTGCAGCCTTTGGTTGGAGAACAGATACGCTATTGGGGGGGTAACTCGGGTCAACCATGCTGGCACTTAAACACTACATGCAGTGCTCTGTAAAATGTTCCATTTCCATCAACATAATCGTGGTGTTCTGAAAAGCTTTACTCTTGGCATCTTGTTGTATGACTCTTCTGGATCTACAAAAAAGAACTAGTTTAGCATTTTTGGCTAATATCTCTCTCATTCCACAGTCTGAGAATCCTGACTATGGAATGAGAGAATTAGTCAGGGAATCCAGCAGATTTGTATTTGATTTATTTAGAGTCATAACATCATCTGCATACAATAAAGAGTTGAGATTAACAACTCCAAATCTGATAACAGGTTTAATACCACCTTCCTTCATAATGTGATCCATATATATGAATAACAGAGGAGATAGTGTGTATCCTTATATCACATCTGATTTTACATCAAACCATCTTCTGTATCACCTTCAATTTTAACTGTTGACTTATAACTTATGTATTGCTCATTAGAATATAATCCTTTTACATCATAACTTACATCAAAATACTACAGTGCTTTGAATAGTTTTTCTCTTGGCACCTTATCTATGCCTTTTCCAGATCTACAAAAACTTAAATGCACATACTTGTTATACTTCCATGATTTCTCAACTACCTTATATTAAGTAAAAATCTGATCATGACAACTGATAGTTGGCCTGGAGAACAAGCTGGGTTCTCCAGGCTTCTCTTCCACAATTTTATAGCCTTTTCTTAAGTATACTTCATAAATCTCACCAGGAACATTAAGGAGGGAAATTCCTTTGTAATTTTCATATTCAATTTTATTTCCTTTTTCTTTTATAGATGGGTACTATGCGGTACTCCAATCATCTGGAATTCAACTGTTTGACCATACCTTCTGAATTATGCAGTGTAGTCAATGTAAAACTTTCATACCTCTATATCTGAGCATTTATGGTTGAATATCATCCATCCACTTTAGCTGCCTTTCCACATTTCAGATTTTTGATAGCTTTTTCAAATACTAGTATGTACACCTAATTACAATCCTGTTGGTTGTTTTGTACCACCTTGCTCCCACTACTTGTTTATTTTAGCAACCTTTTAAATTACTCAAGACATCTAGAATATCATTATCTTCAGTTTTCATGTCACCTTTATCATCCGATTCCTTTTACAGTACTCGTTCCTCCATTTCTAAGCATTTTCAATAGCCTAAAGAATATTTTGCACCTTCCTGATATTTGTTTTCTATGTTACCAAAGTCTTCCCATGACTAGTTAGTTTTACAAAACGCTTCACTCTCTTAAATTTTTCTCTGTATTCTAAGAGCAGAAGGTGACTTACTTGCCAGGAACTTTTGATACATTTTCTTCTTTTTCTTCACTGCCTCTTTAACATCATGAGTCAACCGTGATGTTCTGATTTTTCTATCCTTGCATACAACCTCATCACATGCCTCTCTGGCCGAATTGATGTTTTTTTTTTCCACTGTTTGCCACCGAGTCTCCAAGGTTTGGTTCTTGTTTTCAAACTCATTTTTTTCCCCGTTGATTAATGTTTGTGTATATGAGTCTATAGTTCACTTCTGAAAGCTGATCAACTTTGAGTCAATTTAAGACTTTCTTATGTACTCTTCTTTTCAATGAGAAATTCAATCTTATCCTGCTCAAAACTAAATGATGACTGCTTTCAATTTCAAATACTCTGTATACTCATGTCCTGAACCAACGGAAAATCCTCACCAACAACGACAGTCAATGAGACTTTTCTTATTTCTTGCATCTTCTCTCCATGTAAATTTCTGCATGTTTTTTACTGGAACATGGCATTAGTAATGACTAATCCATGTCCTGAACAGAAAAATCCAACAGAAAAAAAAAAAATTTTATTTATAGCTTTGCTCTATTCTCCTAATTTTCCAAAAACATTCTTATATGTTTGATAATCATCTCCTACTATGCTGTTCAGAACTCCAACAAGGACCAACTTTTCTTTTTTTGTTGTGTCAGCTGCCTTCTCTAGTGCTTTGAAAAATTCCTCCATTTCTTGCTTATTAAAACCCTTTTGTGTGACCAAATGCACAAATACATCTCATTGTCCAGTTCCTCATTAAAAACAGTTGTCCACATCACCATTTGATATTGCTTGCCATTCAAGATTATCCTCATATTTAGTGTTAAATACTATAGCTACTCCTTTTTACCTGATTGCTATTGCCTGAATATAACATCTTGCATTTGGTGCAAAGAAAGATCTCACCTATTTTGTCTTCTTTGTTTGGGTAACCACTATTATGTCAATCTGGTTCCAATTCTTCTTCTGCTAGTTCCATTTCTTTTCTTTTCCACTGAAAGTTCTTATGTTGATGGTCCCAAACTTGAACTCTGTTGATGTTGAGTTCAGTAGCTCACTCTATGCTGTATGAAATGCTGTTTACCTGGTTTCACTGATGAAAACAATGGAAGTCCTTGTTTAACCATTCAAATGACTACATGGATAAGATATATCAAAAATATCAGCTTTATATCCATGCTACATCAATAGTATCCAAATGTTATATTAACTTTAATGGACACTTTGTATCCATATAATTATTAATGGGTAAATATGTCAAGGCCAGTTCAGTGATTAACCAGGTGATGCCCCAGCTGTATGAAATTGCCTTGTTGTACCATCATTTGTTATGGTTTATGCCAATAAGAATACGATTTGGTCAGCTAAATCCCAAATTACCAGCACATCCTCATGTGTTCAATATCCAGTTAAATACCCAACAGGATGCATCATGAGAAGGTGAGGACTGGATATTAGTTCTAGAAGTCCTAGTCTGTTCTCTGCATTCCCTTGTTTGATGAAACAAAGGAGATATTGCATCATCTGTATATTCAAATAAGAAATATATATAATGCATTATAACCAAGGGAAAAAAATTACATATATGCCTGTAGAAAGAGAGTGAGGGAGATAGTAGCTTTGAGGCTGTGTAGTGAAAGATTGAACTAGACAGGATAAGATATTTAGACATGAGCAGCTGCTAGTCAACAGCCATATATACTGTTCAGCTACAGACTCAAATCAACTTCTCATTAAATTAAATTTATCAAGAAATTATATTCTTGCATAATCCTTTATTCAAGTATAAGCAAACAAAGTTTGCATGCAAAGTATCTGTCCTACTAATTTGTCAAATGAGGTGGACAAATGAAGCAAAGCATTGTCAGTGAAGTTGTGGTCTAGATTAGTAGCAATTGACAGGTCACTTATATACAGGAGAAAGTAAATAATGGAGCATAGCCCTGAGGCACTCTGGAGAAGCATGAAGAGAGCATGAAGGGCCATCCACATGGGAATGCCCAGATAAAAGGTTTGTAGACCAAAGGATGGTAATTTATTAAGCAGACCTCAATGCCAGACACAATCAAATGCTCTGGAAATGTGAAGGGCAACAGCACATTTCTCAAAAACATTTCAATCAAAAGATCAATCATGAATGCAGATTGGAGAATCAATACTGATGGTTATTGAGTGGTAGATCTATTAAATGAAAAAAAGTTGACTGTCAATGACTTTCTCCATCATTCTGGAGAGGACTGGGGTGATGGTGATTGGTCAGTATTTGGATAGCATACTTCTCTCTCTCTCTTTTTTAAACCACTGGATATATGCTTGCTTAGATGCATGGGGATAACTGCCAGCTAAGTATATAAAAGATTACAGATATGATATATGGCAGTTATTAGATCTCAAGCATAATGTCTGATTACTGTTGAGGGCAGGTAAAGAGACAGAGCGAGAGAGAGAGATGCCACTGGGATGGAAGACAAAGTCAAAATTATTTAGCATTTCTCTATCATTTTCGCTGAAAACCCACAGGAATCACATGTGGCAGGTGTCTGGTATGGTAGGAGGCAACAATTATGGTTCTACATCCAATCAGTAATTACTTATTTCAGTCTATTCTTCTAACCAACAAACGTCTTCAAATATTTTCTAAAAATATCAAGTATATATAAATTTAACTATAGATTTTGGGAAAATTACTGCCAAAAAAATGAATGTCCTTTTCTCATTAATGTTTAATTCAAAATATACTTTAAATGTCTAATAATTAATAAAAAGAAATGTTCTGAAATATAATAATCAGCTCACATTTATTAATTCTGGACATTATCCAAATGTCCATGATTTACCATTTTCTAGTATGGACTATGAGAAAAATTGGTGACCTCACGCTCAGATCAGATTAAGTTTTAACAATTTATTTCAAATTATTATTATTACATAAAACTTCATGAGTGCCCTCCCATGATAAGTCCAGGTATTCATTGTGGAAAGGCACACTACTTCACTACAACTAACGATCTCCCTTACTTAATCCTTTAACTACACAACACCACTACAATCAACACCATCTACCACCCACCACACCAACCTTATATTTTATCAATAAATTGTGTGTGTTCTCTTTGGTCAATTTGCCTATATGCAGGATGAAAAATCCAAGCTTAAGGGTCAAAGCTGTATAACTGACAGGAGACACCCACATAGCCTTTAAAGGAATGCGGAGAACCGACCAGGGCTTCTGACCTAATGTTCAATCCTCACCTTCTCGTGGTGCACCCTGTTGGGTATCTACTTGGATACTGAATGAATGAGGATGGGCTAGCAATTTGGGATTTAGCTGACCAAATTGTATTCTTATTGGTTAAACCAAAATAAAAAATGATGGTACGACATGACAAAATTTCATGCCGACTGGGGCGTCGCCCGGTTAAACAAGGCCCCTGTTGTGTTTTGCCAGGGAACCAGGGTGAACAGCAAAAAGTCAGCTACTGGAACAAATCTGAAAACAAACCCCAACTCAACATCACCAGAGATAAAGATCGGTACTATCAACATAAGAAGCCTGAATGGCAAAGAAATGGAGCTAGCTGAGGAATTAGATAAGTACCAGATCGACAAAATAGGGGTGACTGAAACAAAAAAGACAAACTGGCGAGATCTTTCTGAGCAATAAATACAAAATGTTATATTTCAGGCAATAACAATCAAGGAAAAGAAGGAGTAGCCATAATATTCAACACAAAATACAAGGCTAATCTTCTTGAATGGACGTCAGTCTCACGTAGAGTAATGTGGGCAAATATGAGAATGGAAAACTGGACAATGAGACTTAATTGTGCCTATGGTCCCACAGAAGATTCTACTAAGGTAGAAGTGGTGGAATTTTTTTGAGGCTTTAGAAAAAGCAACTGACATAATGAAAAAGGAAAAGTTGGTCCTTGTTGGGGATCTAAATAGCAGAGTAGAAAATGATTGTGAGACATACAAAAATATTTTGGGAAAATTTGGAGAAAAGAGCAAAGCTAATAATAATGGCAAATATCTGTTGGATTTCTGCTCAGGACATGAACTGGTTATTACTAACACCATGTTCCAACATAAAAATGTGTACAAATTCACATGGAGAGAAGAGGCAAGGAATAAGAAAAGTCTCAATGACTATGTTATTGTTGATAGTGATGTTTTCTCCATGGTGCAGGACACCAGAGTGTACAGAGGATTTGAAATTGGAAGTGATCACTATATAGTCTTGAGCAGGATAAAATTGAATTTCATATTGAAAAGAATAACATGTAAGAAAGTTTTAAAGCAAATAAAAGTTGAGCAGCTCTCAGATGTGAACTGTAGACTAAAATACACAAAGATTATTGAAGAAAAAATGAAAGAGTTTGAGAACAAGAATCAAATCTTGGAGATTCAGTGGAAAACTCTGAAGAAAACATTGATTGATTCGGCCAGAGAGGCATGTGGTGAGGTTGTTTGCAAGAATAAAAAAAATCAGAACTCCCTGGTGGACACAGGAAGTTAAAGAGGCAGTGAAGGAAAAGAAGAAAGCATATCAAAAGTTCCTGTCAAATAAGTCAGCTTGTGCTCTTAGAGAATACAGAGACAAATGCAAGAATGCTAAACACTATGTAAAACTAGCTAAACAAAAATCATGGGAGAACTTTGCCAAGAATATAGAAAATAAATATCAAGAAGGTGGCAAAATATTCTGGAGGTTGTTGAAGAAGCTTAGGAATGGAGGAAAGAGTGCTGTAAAAGGAGTTAGAGATGATAAAGGTGACATGAAAACAGGAGAAAAAGATATCCCTGAAGTATGGAGTAATTACTTTGAAAAACTGCTAAATGAAACAAGCAGTGATGAAAAAGCACAGTGGTAAAAAACATTAACCAGGCATGCAGTCAGGAATACATATCCATACTTAAAGTAAAAAAAGCCATCAAAGGCTTGAAATGTGGAAAGGCAGCAGGAGTAGATGATATTCGACCAGAAATGATGAAGTATGGTGGTATAAGAGTCTTACAGTGGCTGCACTGCATAGTTCAGAAAGCCTGGACAGAGGGACAAATTCCCAATGATTGGAGTAGAGCTCTCATAGTACCCATATATAAAAAGGGAAATAAAACTGAATGTCAGAATTACAGAAGTATTTCCCTACTGAGTGTTCCTGGCAAGATCTATGCAAGTATACTTGAGAAATGGTTGAGAAGAATTGTGGAAGAAAAGCTTGGTGAAGAACAAGCTGGATTCAGGCCAAATAGAGGCTGTCAGGATCAGATCTTCACTTTACGACAAATAGTCGAGAAAGCATGGGAATATAACAAAGATCTGTATTTAAGTTTTGTCGATTTGGAAAAGGCATATGACAAGGTGCCAAGAGAGAAGCTATTCAATACGCTGCAGTTATATGGTGTCAATGGGGCATTATATCAAGCAATACTTAGTCTTTATTTGAGTTGTAAGTCAGCAGTTAGAATTGAAGGAAGTACAGGAAGATGGTTTAATGTTAAATCTGGTGTGAGACAAGGATGTACATTATCCCCCTCTGTTATTCATTATCTATATGGATCACATTATGAAGGAAAGTGGTATTAAACATGATATGAAAATTGGAGATGTTAATGTCAGTTCTTTGCTTTATGCGGATCATGTTATACTTCTAAATAAATCCGCTACAAGTCTGCATGATTCTCTGACTAACTTGAATAGCTGTTGTAATATATAAGGTATGAAGTTCAAAAAAAAAAAAAAAGATAACGAAAATAGGCAGAATCATTGAAAATGTGAACTGTGTGAATGGAGTACCTGTGGAACAAGTAAAACATTTCAGCTACTTAGGCACGATTTTTAGCGAGGATGGTAAATTAAATATAGAAATAGACAACAGAATCAGCAAAGCTGGTATGGTGGGAAGTCAATGAATAAATTCATATGGAATAAGAGAGAAATTAGTTAGAACACTAAATTAGCTGTATACAAGACAGTGTTCAAACCAGTTTTACCTTATGGATCTGAGAGCTGAGTCAGAAGTAAAACACTTGACCAAAGACTACAAACCACAGATTTGAGAGTCCTGATAAAGATTATAGGTGTGAACAGATGGCATCAATGGCAATATCATATTAAAAACGAGGATATTAGGAAAGAACTTGACATTGTTAACATCCAGGAATGCGTTAGCAGAGCTAATCTCAGGTGGTATGGTCACTTAATCAGAATGGGCAAAGAAAGATTAGCAAAACAAGTGTTCTCTGCCAGGTTGGCAGCAAAACGACCCAGAGGAAGACCAAGATATAGGTGGATTGATATGGTACAAAGTGCCTTAGACGATAGAAATATAAGATCTGATAATGTTGGAGTCTTGACAAGTAACAGAATGATTTGGAGGAAAATTGTAGATAGGAAGTTAGTAATGATGTAATTTTTTTCATGTAGTACTATCATATCCTGTACACCCCTTGAGGGTACATGGCAGGAATTTGATGATGATGAGTTTCTGGGAGAAAAATAAACAAAAAAAAACCTGCTACCTCCATATGAGATTGGCTAACTCACCTTCAATTGAGAAAGCTCATATAAAGATTCCTCTTGTTATAATGATTATTATTACTACCCAAGACCCCATGGAGTCAAAGACTCATCTAGGAGGTCTTTTTATCATATACACAGCTCATCATACCATGCCTTAAACACCCTCAAATTCTCTGCAGACACCACACTCTCAGGCAAGGCATTCCAATCATTCACAACTCTGCATGAAAAAAACCTGCTTCTCACTCCCCTATTCATACCATCTTTATACAGTTTCCAGGGATGACCTATGGTTCTCCCCTGATCTCCCACTATTTTCTGTAGAACCTCTCCAGCACTGATTCTATAACAACCACTTACTAACTGGTAGGTCTCTATCATATCTCCCCTCTTCCTCCTGTCCACCAGACTCTGCAAGTTGCATCTTCTCAATCTTTCCTGATACTCGCCATTCCAGAGGCTAGAAACTACCTAAATCAGTTGCTTCTGGACCCTTTCCAACATCTCTTCGTCCTTCTGAAAACCAGGTGACCAAATCTGGGCACAATAGTCCATGTGTGGCCTAATCAAAGTCTTATACAATGGAACAAGAATTCTCCCTACTTCTACAAGTCAGTGTCCTCCACATCATTCCCAGAAGCCTTTGTGTTGTCTTCACAATTTTGGCTACATGTCACCTAAATTTCAGATTCTTAACCACTATCACCCCCAGATCTCTTATTTCCTCCACCTCCAACAATATATTTAATTGTTTAACTAAATTGTACTTACCGGGTGAGAAATTTAAGGATGTATGTGAGAGTATTAGAGCACAAAAACAGAGGGTGAAAGAACTAATAGTTGTGGCGGGTACAAATGAATTGAAAGGAGATAAAAAAATTTTTATGAGAGAGGACTTGAAAGTATTGTTAAAGGTAGCAAAAGAAAAGAGTGACAGAGTTAGGATGGTGAGTCTGTTGTCACGGTATGACAGAGAGGAGTTTAGAAGGAGGGCCATAATCGCAAATGACTTTATGCGCAGGTTATGCAGATGGTGTGGTGTGGAATTCGTGGACATCTAGAATGAGTATGATGGGTAAAAGGATTTATACAAGATGGATGGCCTGCATTTGAATGGATTTGGTGTGTGGAGACTGGAAAATGTGTTGCTGAATGAAGTGAAAATGGATGTGCAGAACCAGGGAAACTAGAACTACCAAGTAGGGAGTAAGTGGATATGCAGACATCAGTGAGACAGTTGAGTGTAAGAATGTATGTAATGTACCCGAGCCAGTACTAAGGACAAGTAATCGGAATGGGATAGTTAGAATAAAGCATCAAGATAGGGGGCGAGACAGAGGGACCTCTGCAATTCATCTATACTAATGCCAGGAGTATTAGGAACAAGAAGGAAGAATTTTTGGGCTTGATTGGCTCTTCCTGGCCATAGGTTATTGGCATTAGTGAAACATGGCTGACAGAAGATGATATAGTTAGTGGGATAGAATGTGTAGGTTATAATGTGTTTAGAAGGGTGAGAGAGAGGATAAAATGAGAGAGGAGTGTTATTGATGATAGCTGATGAACTACAGCCAAGGAATATTGAAGTTGTATTGCAGGATAGTGAAAAAGAGCTCATTTGAGACTATTTGGTGCGAGATTGAGACTGGCAGAACAAAATATACAGTTGGGTGCTGCTATAGACCAGGTGATGGAAT
Organism: Typopeltis vanoorti; assembly: GCF_054136105.1. Lineage (NCBI taxonomy): Eukaryota > Metazoa > Arthropoda > Arachnida > Uropygi > Thelyphonidae > Typopeltis > Typopeltis vanoorti. The sequence goes on along the minus strand of NC_143550.1, from coordinate 96,029,628 downwards.
AGATGGTGGAGATAGTATGCATAAACAAATTGATGAAATGAGTGGAAGGAGGGTAATGATTATGGGGGATTTCAACTATAGTAACATTGATTAGAAGGAGGAAAGGACACATATGAGGAAGGAAATGGATTTTATTCAATTATTAAGGGATAACTATCTGAGACAGCATGTAATTGAAAATACTAAGGGTTCGAGAGTGCTTGACCTGATAATAGCATCTGAGAATTTGAATGTAATGAATATGACCATGTTGCCACCTACTGGTGAGAGTGATCATAAGGTCTTGACCTGGGAGGTGGCTAAAGGTGTGGATTCAATTAAGACAGGGAATATGTGGAATTACCATGCTGGCAAGTATGACAAGCTTAGGAGATTGCTTGGTTCAGTGCCAGGGCATGTAAAACCGCAAGGGCTGGATGTCAATACAGCATGGGAAGTGGTCAAGGAGCATTTACAGGACATTATGGCTGATTGTATACCTAGAGTCCGAATAGTAAAACAAGTAGCGGTTAAATGGATGAATAACACCATTATGCTTGAGCTGCAAAAAAAAAAAAAGAAACAACTGTGGAGGGAATTTAAAGAGAAAGATGACCTGCAGGCACACAAACGGTATAAAGGGTAGGCCAGAAGGGTAACGAGAGTGGTAAAAAAAGCAAAAGCGGATTATGAAAGGAAACTAGCTATGCAAGCTAAAGAGAATCCCAAACAGTCCTTTCAATATGCTGCAAGCAAAAGAAAAAAATGTAAACGGCAGAATGATTTTGAGGAATGCCGATGGTAAGGAGGTCACTGAATCAGTCGATATAGCGGAATTACTGAGTGAGCACTTTGCAAGAGTATACCATCCAGGTGGTGACATAGAAAGAATGAAGGAACCATTAGTTTATATGGGAATTGTGATGAATGAAGTGGAGGTGAATAGTCTATTACAGAACCTTAATGTGAATACATCTGTGGGATTGGATGGTATACCGGCACGGGTCTTGCATGAAGCGGCTAATGAATTATCAGTGCCCTTGACCATGTTGTTTAATCTGAGTCTCAGGTCTGGCTTAGTCCCGAAGGCGTAGAAAGAGGGGAAAATAGTTCAACTGCATAAAGGAGGATCCAAGACTATGGTTGCAAATTACCGACAGATCAGCATATCAGGAGTCGTTGTCAAGGTCTTGGAGAAAGTAGTCAAGGGAAAAATACAGGAATGGATTGATGAAAATGAGATACTGTATGAGGGACAGCATGGCTTTGTGAAGGGTAGATCATGCCCCAGTAACTTGCTCAAGTTTTATAACACAGTGACGGTTGAACTGGATAAGGGTAATGGGTTTACAGTGATACTGCTGGACCTGGCTAAGGCATTTGACAGGATACCACATGGAATTCTAATCCATAAACTGCAACATATGGGAGTGGATATAGGGTTGGTGAGATGGATAGTTGGGTGGTTGATGGAGAGATATCAGAGTAGTTTATTCAGGAATAGAGTCCAAAAGACGGCCTGTGACTAGTGGTGTGCCACAAGTTTCTGTTCTTGGACCACTGCTGTTTAATTTGTTCATTAATGATATAGGTAAGCATCTAAGAGGAACAGTTCATTTGTTCGCTGATGATGCAAAGTTGGGTAGGGCAATAGTGAATGCAGAAGATGTCAAAATCTTGCAGGATGATTTGGATAGATTGGTGTTCTGGGCTATGGAGAATGGATGTCAATTTAACGTGACAAAATGTAAGGTTATGCATTTTGGAGTAAAAAGATTAGCAGCAGTATAGCACATTGGTAGAACTGTACTCCAGGAGATTGATGAGGCCAGGGACTTGGGAGTGTTGGTGGATAGGAAGATGAAGTTTAGGGGACACATTGCAAAAGTGGCTAAATCAGCTCATCAACTCACTTGGTTGTTGAAAAATACTTTGACGAGCAGAGACAAGCAAGTTATTGTTCTTCGTACCGAGCTCTTATAAGACCTCATCTCGACTACTGTGCCCAGATTTGGTCACCTAGGTTTCTTCTTGATGGGAAGGAGGTGGAGAGGATCCAGAAGTGAGTGACCAAGATGATAGCAGATCTACGGAATGAACCCTATAAGAACAGGTTGAAGATTTGTGGGTTGCAGAAATTGGTTGATAGGCAGAGAAAGGGAGATATGATTGAGACATTCAAATTGCTAAAGGGTTTCTATAGGATTAATTCAGAGGATATGTTAGAGATCAGGACTGGTGGTGGGAGAACTAGGGAACATCTATAGAAGCTGGGCAAGAGTGTGGTTAGGAAGGGTGTTAGAGCTGGGCTCTTTACTTTTAGAGTGGTGAATGAGTGGAATAAGCTGCCAGAGTCTGTTGTGGGTGCTGTAACAGTGAGCGAGTTCAAGGCAAGGTATGATAGATACTGTGAGAATGTCAAATAGTTGTGTCGACATGATGTTTAGGGCCTCCCTCGATGAGTCTAAGGACTCCCTGGAATTGCCCGTAATAATAATAATAATATCCTCACCAAGCATAAATTCTGCATCCCATTATTGTTTTCCAAATTTTAAAACCTTACATTTTGCAACATTGAACTCGCATCCCCATTCCCAATCACTCAATTTATTCATCTTCTTGTAAGGTCAAAACTTCTCTAATCTTCATGGTTCGTCCCAATTTTGCATCATCTGCAAACAACTGAATACCTCCATCCAAATCTTCATCAATATCATTAATATACAAGTTAAACAGCAATGGCCCTAAAACAGGCCACCCTGAGGCACACCACTAGTAACTTTTCTTTTCCTGGATATCGCACCCCCATATACAACTTGTTGATATCTATCAAACTGCCAGTCTCCAATCCAATGCATCAATCTAATATCCAACACCATCCCCTCTAATTTGACTATCAACTTATTATGAAGTAATCTATCCAAAGCCTTTGCGAAATCTAAGTATATTACTGTGTATCCTTCTCCTATGTCCAAGGAAGCAGTCACGTTATTGTAATAAGTAGATTACTAAAACATGACCTCCCTTAAGCAAATCCATGCTGTCCATCAAAGATAATTGTTCTTGTGTAGAGGCTTAAGTGCTGTGAGGACATTATGTTGGAGGTTTAATGGATTTTTTACAACACTCAAAAAGAATTAAAATAGAATTTAATACTTCCTATATTTTGTCCTAGTCACTAGGACATCTACGGGGATTACAAAACAATTAATGTAACATGCACACAAAAACTTACAATACTAAGCCCAACCACGTGGGTGACAAAGTCCTATCTAGGTGGAGCACGCTCTAAGGGCGGTAGTAGGTGGCCTGGAATGTAAGGTGGGACCTCTGGTGATGAGTGTTTCCCAAATCTTCGGAAGCTTAATGCAACTGTATTTATTAAGATTTGGTTGGTTTCTGAGAGCTGCTGCTGCTGCTGCTGCTTCTAAGAAAAGTCTCTCTTTCTTGAATTTGCTGTGGTGGAGCATGGTGATTTTCTTCCATGATACTCTGTGGGTGGTGTCCAAAACATGGTCAGCCAAGCCTGAATGGCCATAGTTGTGTTTAACGATGTACGACTTGTGTTCCTCCAGGCGGATGGATGCTGATCTGCCTGTCTGTCCAAAGTACGCAAGCTTACAGGGTACTTTGTAAACTCCAGGCAGAGAGAGAGAGAGAGGATGGAGCTGATCTTTCGTAGAACGGATAAGGGTAGTAAGTTTGTGGCAGGGCTTATATGCTGTGTGTAGGTTATACTTTTTTTTAGTATCTTGGCTATTTTTTCCGAAGTGCCACGGATGTAGGGTATGGTGATGGCATTTTTAATGTCAGTGTCACCCACGTGGTTGGGCTTAGTATTGTAAGTTTTTGTGTGCATGTTACATTAATTGTTTTGTAATCCCCGTAGATGTCCTAGTGACTGGGACGAAATATAGGAAGTATTAAATTCTATTTTAATTCTTTTTGAGTGTTGTAAAAAATCCATTAAACCTCCAACATAAAGATAATTGTTGTCAACACAATTCTGGATCCTCGTTCTCACAAGCTTCTCCAACAACTTATACCTGACACACAGATAAGCCTATAGTTTGATGCTCGAGTTCTATCACCTCTTTTATGAAGTGGCACAATCTTGCCAACCTTCTACTCCTTAGGAACTTGATCCAGTGCAAGACTCATATCAAAAAAAAATGTCAAAACCAGCATCAACTCCCTGGCACATTCCTTCAGAATATGTGGTGATATATTATCAAGTCACACATCCTTATTTACATCTAGTTTGCTCAACTCCCCACACACACCTCTTGCTCACTTACAGTCAGTCTCTCTTCCCAGTCATCAACTGCTCTCAATCTCTCCATGAAGTCACATTCACAAGATTGAAAACCTTTATGAACTGCTCATTAAGTATCTCCACCACAAATTCTGCAATAGCTGTCTCTATACCATTTTTTCCAATCAATGTCATCCTTCCATAATCATTCTTTCTTTTGCTGGCTACATATCAAAAGAACTCCTTATGATTTTTTTTTGGCTTCATTAGCTAACTGCTGTTCATACCTCAATTTAGCTACCCTCACTAGCCAAGTCACCCGACTTGCCTGGTCTTTGTAGTCCTCATGGATATGGTTATTTCTACTTCTCCTATGCTGCCTCCATAATGCCCTTTTTTTCTCTGTATTGCATGCTTAATCTCTTTATTCATCCATTTCACACCTACCTTATTTAACCTTCTCACCCTTGGAATACATTTAGACATTGCATCTACTAGATATTTTTTGAAAATCCCCCAATCCTTCATCTCTTTTCCAGCTAACTCCTCATTCCATTCTACACCCACAATGAGAATCAAACCCAGATCTTTTCCAATCGAAGGGGGCAATGTACCATCATGTTCTTCTAATTGGACTATGGAGGTGCTTTAATTATGATCTTATTAAAGTGGCTATGTAATGTTGCTTGTATTTTTATGCACACATATGTACTCCTTATAATGATCTCAATATATATACAGGTTAAACCTTGAACAAGGTAAATTCAAATGGAATTCCTACATAATATTGAGGCAGGGTTACTAATAAAAGACTATATATTTTATATTTATGTATACTTTATAATTATATTTATCAACAAATATAATAACCATACATCTGATATTTTCATTAGAACACGAATTTTTTTTTTTTTTTTTTTTGCATTGTCCTCAAATGTTCCACATAGTACTGGGGTAAAGACGATAGGATGCCAGCATCAGTATTAACACCATGATATTTTGAAAGCGAAGCTATAAATATTTAGTTTATAAACGGCAGAAATAATTAAATATTTCAGTTCTTTAAACATGTGCATATACTTAATTTTAAAGAATGTTGCCTAAGTTCTGTTCCTTATATGGTATTTAATTTTTTCCCCAATCGGATAAAACTATCTTAATATTTTGAATCAATCCGACTCATCTTGCAAAAATTTCTCAGATGAGAGGTCAACATGCCTAATTAATATTCAAGAAGTGTTCGAGCTTTTCTCAGAAGTGATAACATCGGCAGCTTTCGGTTATCCCCCCCCCCCACACCTCTCGCCTGGAAATGTTAAGATACAGTACTCCCTTCCCCTACTCGATATAAGTATGAGAAAAGAAAAGAAAAAAATCCATGAAATATTTAGAGTAACATGATAGTTAAAATATCACACGCTGCTAAGAACAGTATTATTTATCCCTCTAAATTCATTTTAGAAGGATATTTTTAAAGTTTGGGGCAAAGAAATGAAATATATCACAACAAAATTTTACTTTTGTCCGCCATAGCGCAGCTGATCACTAAGCCATTCAACACCTTCTTGCAGTCCTTCACCGGTTACACCATTGCTAGCACATATGTGCCAGGGTTTATTCTTCAAGTTATCTAGTCCCAATGCTTGGCTAACTTTCACGCTGGACAAAGCTTCACGAAGATCCATCTTATTCGCAAAAAACAGGATGGGTAGAATACGATCCTTGAGATCAGCGTGTTGAAGCATCATATCTAATTCGTCTTTCGCAACAACCATTCGTAACGTATCGGTACTATCAACCACGAATATTATTCCTTGGGCATCTTGATAGTAATGTTCCCAAAGATTACGATATCTTCCTTGACCTGACATGTCAAACGCTGTAAAACTTAAGCTTTTCATTTTGAACCTTTCGACGTTGAATCCAACAGTAGGAACGATTTCAAAAGCCTTTTGTTCCTCGGGTTTGAAGTGATTTATGATTGTAGTTTTTCCACTATTGTCAAGTCCAACTACTAGCACGTTTACTTCTTTCCTTTTGATTCCTAATGCATATGCTAATTTCTCAAATAAACCCATGCTTTAAACTTGTCTATTTATCAAATAAAGGCATCCGAAATCAGCATATTACATTCCTCTCTTCAAAAGTATATGACTTCTATGAACAGATTACTCAGCAAATGTCAGATGCCACTACTTTCAAAACAAATACACCGCAACAACACCATCAGCAAATTTGATATTTAAGATTTCCAAGCGACACCTATATTGTAGAATAAGATATAACAAGTAAGACTTTCACAAAAAGGAACTTTTTAAATTTTCGTTAAAAAACGCTTCGACAAATTTCGCCTAAAGAGTCAAATTTTAAAAAATATTAAAATAAAATAAATCCAACAATGATTTTTATTTCAAAACGACTAGGCAAATTGTCATTTTTTTTTAAATAATAATTTTAGCTAGCGTAGCTCGGCCAATAATCTAAAGGCGACTCAAAAGTAGGCTGTCCATATTTCCTTGAGACAAAAACGGGATGCGGGTAATGTAATATTCTGTATTCATGAAAAAGTAAAATGATAAAAAAAGTTTTATTACATAAACATATTGAGCTTACCATTATTCTTCAGTGACAGAACCCATACAAAAATTTAGGTAGACGTAGAAGGGGATTGTATTTCACCACAATCGTGAAATGAATATTTCTCCGATGAAGTGATCTAACGCAGCAAATTTCGGTCTTTCAACATCTTATCATAAAACTTCTCACACTCCCTGACACAATTTTGTCTTACTACTACTAGCATAGCCCTCATTTTCTGAACACTTAATCTAGATTTCTGCTTTGACCACATAGTGTTCATAACAGAAAATATTCTCTCAACAGGTGTTGTTCTTCCTGGAAGACAAAGAATAAACTTTACAATGTTACAAAAGTCTTAAAAGTCTAGGCGTTTTTCACTCATTTCAGAAAAAATCTGTACCCATCTATCAAATACAGGAATGTTTTCTTTATTTCATGTACCATACTGCCTCACAATTATAGATATTATGAGGGCCCACTGATCGAATACACGAGTGTCTTCTGTTTCTGTGCGTGTGATGAGTTCCTCGTTCAGGCTGTCCTGTATTTCTTTATTGAATAACAAAGCCACCGGTTAGCATCCGGGAAAAACAAAAACTAACGTTACAGCAGAACAGATGCCGCGTCTGAGATGCGCAAGTGTTGCTATAGTTCGCCCACCGTTTGAAGATCTCTCCTTGGCATTTTGCCAAGAATAGTCGATTCATGCTGAAGGGGAGAAAAAAATGAAGGATGCACGAATTAGTCCCCAACATGCCAAATCACGTATTTTCTTGTCTGTTGCTGTGCTAGTACTAGCTTGATTTTTGTTGTCGCTTTTTTGCATTATTTATTTTTTTTATTATTAATTTGTATGATGAATCCAGTACAGTCAACAAATTCTGTTGTTAAACGTTTCAGTAGCTCTTGCAAAATAATATTGAATAATGTGCTGACATTCTGCGAAAAAGAATAATCTCCTTGTTCCCCTTTCTCAAGTCATAAAACATGCAAGTGCAATTGCGGGCGTATCTGGGTCGACTGTTAAAAGAATTCGTAGGGAATCAAAAGGTGAAGGTAAGCCAAAATTTAAATCTCCAAAAAACAAGCACCAGAGTAAAGAAAACCATCGAAACCGTAGGTTTGAATGATTTTGATGTAGACGTTATAAGAAGAACTATTCACGAATTTTACGTGGTCGAGAAAAGAGTGCCAACTGTTCCGAAATTGATTCCTGTGCTTAAAGAAAAAATTAATGTTCATTGGAAAAGAGAAACTTTAAGGAAAATACTTCATGAAATCGGATCTTGTTTTAAAAAGTCCCAGAATAAAAGGAAACTTATCATGGAGCGAAGTGACACCGTTTTATCTAGAATGCAGTATTTGAGAGCAATAAGACGTTTCAAGGAGGAGAAAAAACCGATTGTGTATCTAGATGAAACTTGGATTGATAGTAATTTAACTTATGGAAAATGTTGGCAGTCTAAATAAGAATGTGGAGTGCTACAAACCGGAAATGCCTCGCGGCGCATATTAATTTTGTGTGGGGGTGGAGAAATGGGATTTTTACCGAATTCAAACTTACTATACAAAGCCAATTCAACTACTGGAGATTACCATGGGCAAATGAATTCTGCGATCTTCAAAAATTGGGCAGAAGAAAAACTAATTCCAAACCGTCCTAAAAATGCTGTTGTTATAATTTATAACGCTTTACAAAGTTCCAAAATGGTCTAATAAGAAGCAAGTTTTTATGGATTGGCTCTATGCAAATAACATTTCTCATTCCCCAGATATGCGAAAAATTGAATTGCTTAATTTGGTCAAAAGAAACTCGCCCACAACTAAACTATTTAAATTCGACACGATGCTCAAAGAGCATGGATTTCTAGCATTGAGGCTACCACCATTGCGATATTAATGCTATTGAGTATGTTTGGGCAGAAGTGAAAAGTTTCATTCGCCATCACAACGTAACTGGAGATATTGACATGTCGAAACTTTTGAAACTTTCAGAACAGGCGATTGAAAGTATTTCAGTTCAAAACTGGGGAAAATATTGCTCTCAAGTCACCTCATTGGAAAATATGTATTGGAATAGAGACGGAATTATCGAAGAATTATGCGAACCTTTGGTGATCAGTTTAAGTGAAAGTGGTGGCGATTCGGACACCGATTCAACTGACTCTGAAGATTAAAAGGATTTGATAATGGTATTTTTTTCCAACCTTTTTTTGCATGGGTTTTTTAAAAGAGTCACAACAAGTCATAAATAATTAATCGGTTTAGGACATTAAAATGTCTCAGTTCTCTCAACTGTAAGTTTAGAATATCTAAGTTCATTTGAAAAAATTTCTGTTTTTCTGTATAATTATTTTTATTTAATAGAAAACTTTCTTAAAAATAAACTTAGTTAAATTTTTGTTTTATGCTATACTTTTTTAATTTTGTTAATACTCTACATACATTTGTCCAACTGTTATACAAGCAAAATAGTTACACTTTAAAAACTACTATGTTCATAAAAGAAAAGCTAAATTTTCCGACCAATAATAATAAACAAACTCCTCCCAGAAGACAGATTGATTACCCTATTATCGGAATGGATTCTCCTTTTTCGGACATGCGCAGAAGTGTCGACGGATCTCTAATTGGTGGGCGAACTATAACATGTATTTTTTTATTTTCTCTGAATAAATCATTACAGATATCAATATTTTGAAATGAAAAATGCGACTCCATGGTTATACGAATTACTGGTATCCATGATATTGATTACAAGCAAGATCTTACAAGCAACATCTAACAAACGTTTATGCTAAGTTAAGAACCCGTAACAACTTACGAAAAATAATAGGCAGCTGATAAGCTGCAGATTACAGCTCTTGGTCTAGTTTTCGCTGTTGCCGAATATTGCTCACCAGTGTGGCTACATAGCACACATGTTCAACTTGTTGATAACCTACTAAATAATACAATGAGACTGATTTCTGGCACAATTAAATCAAAGCCCACACACTTGCTTCCAGCTATTAGCAACATTGTTCCACAGAATCTGCACAGGACTAAAGCTCTCTTACAGGAGTATAAGAAAATCTTGGTGAACACAGCCCTATCAATACATTCAGATCTTCTAGACTTAAGTGTACGACGATTGAGTTCAAGACATCAACCACTACAATGAGCCCAAGTACTACTACAATCTAACTTTAACCTGAAGCAAAAGTGGCAAGAACAGTGGGAGAGCCAGACAGATGACATCACAAAATTTTCTCTCAAAGATTTACAAAAAGTTTTGATGATTGCTCACAACTCCCACGAAAATCCTGGACTCAGCTTAATAGAATACGAACTGGGGATAAACGACCATCCCCGCATTGTGATTGTGCAGCTCAAAGACAAACTGTGGACCATATTGTGACTGAGTGTTATCTCAGAGCATATTCAGGAGACAATTTACATTTTCTAAGTGCTGCACCCGAAGCGATGAACTATTTGACCAATATGGATGTAACCTTTAGTTTTATTGGTTTTAAAATAACTTTTAATTTTATATGTTTTCAAAGTGACAGTGTATTGTACTGCCTGTTTTGTTATTCATGCGACACTAATAAATATTAAAAGTATTAAATATATTCCAGTAGTCTTCTGTGATATCCACATCATAGAGGAGAAAGTTTAGTTTTCTCAAAAAGATAAACCGAAAAAGTGAATTTAATACAGTAGTGGAAAAAATAATACCAGTAGCAGAAAAACTTGAAAATGGAATAAGTGCATGCAAAATATTTTTAATTAAATATCAAGGAGGGCGCCATCCGAAGCGAAGCAAAATAAAACAGAAGAAGAGACAACTGGAAGGATATTTAAAAAAAAAAATATGTAACCTATTCTACTTGGGCAGAACAAACCGACAAGTAAAAACAGCAATATATATGTTAAAAAAAGAAATTACAATACAGTAAATTAGAAGGAGCATTGTATGAAACTTGTATGAAATAATAAAGGGAAAACAAGCACTGATTGGCTGTTTCACCGCATTTGGCTTTGTTCACCACCTGCACCCTTTGAGGAAGGTTTTCCACCAATGTGAGGCAGACATCAGGTAGAATTTGTCTTCATTCCTCCATCAAAACAGCACTGAGTTCAGCGACAGATCGAGGGCGTGCATCTTTGGCCCGCTATCTCCACTCCAATTCATCCCACGTGTTGGATGGGGTTGAGGTCAGGACTCCATGCAGTTTAGGGCAGTCGTTTAACACATATCATTTTATACCATTTAAAAATAGCTGCAGTTTTGTTGAATGTGGCATTTTCGTCTTGATAGTAACACGGGTACGTTTATTAAAAACTGCACAGTGTAGGCTTTTAAATTCTCCAGTTCACACCCACTTTGCACCAGGCCAGACGAGCCGCCTTGTTTGTTGTTGTGTGTCGCTGCTCTTCCGTAGAAACTTACATCTCATCATAGATGATCTGTGGCGATTATAGCTGGTTTTTGCGTACCACCCATTTTAACCCACTCCTGTCCCTGTCAGTAAATGGATTTCTTTTGTTATACTGTTAGTGCTCACCATGGTGTTACTGGCGCTCTAAATCTCCTCGTGGATGATCTGTGGCGATTGTAGTTGGTTATTGCGTGTCACCCGTTTTAACCCACTCCTGTCCCTGTCAGTCATTTTCAGTGGCCGCACTGGGTGTTTTCCTTCACGTGTGAATTTTTTTTTTGTTTTTTTTTTTGTTTATGTTGGGCCCATATACGAGAGGTTGGCTGGTCAACCTATAGTACGTTAGTACCGTATATGGGTAGTGGGTTGGGAAAGGAGAAACTTGTTTAGATTTGATTTAAAAGCCAGTATGTTGTATTCCTTGGGAAAAACGTCATGGAGAAGACTGTTCCACAGTACCACATTACCAGGGGTGAAGGGTCAGCACAGTTAGCCTAGTGGCTTTGCACTTCGCAACCATATGCTTGGGGAAGGTGTGTCCTAGGTTCGATTCCCGTCAACGAAGTGAGGAACTCAAGGATCTTCCTCAGCCATAGGCAAGTTAGCCGGTATTGGGCGTGGACAGCAGGGTTTTTCCGCCAGTTTATCTGGTGTTTTTCATCCCTCAAGCAGGCAAACCGGTCCGAGGACACACACGGATTACAGTCAGGAATACTGACCCAGCCATAGGTCTGATTCCTCAGCCTATGCCGGTTCCGGAGCCCGGATAAAATTTGCGGGGACTAGATGGTACCGTGAACTCCCGTATAAAGGGGGAATGCTGTATCATCACACGGAATTTAATTTATTTAGAGGTGAAGGAAGAGGATAAGAAACTTGTTTTGTGGGTTTCAAGGTGTACTATGAAAGGATGTTGGGCGGCAGCTGTACGTATTCCAATGGGCTTAGTACAGAGTGGGGGAAATATTGATGCTGTTTCCGATGAACATTTTCCATGGAAATATTTACAGAATATACAAATCGCAGAGACCAAGCGTCTATGTAAAAGTGGGGGAAGCTAGTTGGTGAGAGATAGGTCATTTATCAGACTAATTGCTCTCCTCTGTATTGCGTCAAGCATTTTTATCACACGCTTTTAGGAGCGTGTGATGAAAATGCTTTTAGGGAGCTTTTAGGAGCCCACTCCAAATGAGAGAGCAGCATTCGATGGCTGGGCGGATTTGTGATTTGTATAATGTTAACAGCTGCTTAGAGGTGAAATAGTATCTTGAGCGAAAGAGAAAACCTACTTTTTTGGAAGCTGAGGGTGAAATGATTGTGATGTGTTTATGCCAGGAGAGGCTTGATGTCAGGGTAATTCCGAGAACAGAAATCTCATCTTGTGTGGGAATTTGAGCATAATCAAAAACATTACTGGGGGAATATGGTTCTTTTTTGTGATAAATAAGAAGAACTGGGTTTTACTAGCATTGAAGTTGATGAGGTTATCTTATCTCCATTGGAGGATGGCTTGGAGGTCAAAATTAAGGCAGTGGTGGTTGATGTTCTGTGGATTGAAATGAGTTGTGTAGAGTAGGGTTTGTGAAATGAGAGGGGGGGGGAGTGTAATGTGCTCTCGTCTGCAAAACTGTGCATTGGGTTAGAGCTCAACTGAAGTACGTCATTGATAAATAGCAGGAAGAGGATCGGTGAGAGAACTGAACCTTGAGGGGATCCCACAGCATTAGTTGGATGGTGAGAGAATAGGGAGCCGTCTACCATCACACATCGTGTTCGTCCAGAGAGGAAGCTAGCAATCCATCTGCAGACGTCTCGAGACAGTCCAAATGATGGGAACTTGCTTTGTAAGACTTTGTGCCAGACCCGGTCAAAGGCTTTAGAGATATCAAGTACAACTACTTGGGATTCGCCGAATTTCTCCATGGCATTTGTGCAGCGATGGGTGATGTATGAAAGTAGATCTCCTGTTGATCAGCTTCGATGGAATCCGTACTGGTGGTGGCTTAATAGCTGGGTACCTTCAAGGTAGAGTAGGAGTAGAGAGTTGATGATTTTCGCCATCACTTTAGATAGGACAGAAGTGAGTGAGATAGGCCGGTAGTTAGATGGCCGTGATTTGTCACCCTTTTTAGGAATGAGTTGATTATTAGCCAGTTTCCAGGCATTGGGATATATACCAGTGGAGTAAGAGAGTGTGTACAGACGACATAGAATAGGAGTTAGTTCTGGTGCGCAGACAGGGCCACATTTATACTTTTGGATGGCCCGAGGCGTAACATCATTATGAGGCCTCAAAAATAAGCATTTTTTTAAATTCATTTAAAATAAAAGTCAATATTTCCATAATAACCCATTTGAATAACACAATACAACATTGGTATACATATATTTGCTTTTAAAAAAAAAAGTATAAAAATAAATCAGTTCAAATTTAAATAAAAAAATTAATGACTTAATTTTTTTTTTTTGGAGGATTTGGTTTCAGCAAATATATCAATAATGTCATCATAATTAATCGAGTCCATTACATCTGATTCAATGCATAATAAAGACAGGTCACTTGTTTTATTTTGGTGCAGTTGCTTCTTAAATAATTTTTTATTCGTTTCAAGGAATAAAATGCTCATTTTCAACACTGAAAATGAGTGTTCAGCACTTGTATTTGAGATAGGCATCGTGAAAATATTTTTAAAATTGTTTCTACATTCGGAAAAGTAGACCATAACCCATCGTTTATAAATTTGTACATATTTTTAATAAAAGAATTTTCTTCCTTTATCATTATTAAAAATTGCTTAACTTCATCAGTAAATTTTTCTGGATCAATATTAATCCCATATGTTTGTAAAATTTTATTAATACTAGTCTTGTACTTGTATTGATCTATATCTTTCTTCAAAAAAATGGCAAACATATCTAACATGTCGAAATAGCTTTTTCTTTCATTAATTTCCAAAATTAGCTTATCGCAAATGACATTAAAAGTGTTCACAGCGATGTAATATAATCTCATTATTAGATTGTGAAACTTCGTCACTAATTTTTTTTCGTTTTTATCTCTTTCCGTTTCATCTTTAAATTTTGTCTCATCTGTTAATAAATTCGTTTCTTCATCTAAAGCAGCAAAACTATTTCTAATATCTAAAATAAAACCAACTAAAGACTGTACACTTTTATATCCAAAGATAATTCTTCTAATTTTTTTAACACTACCTCTTCTAAATATAAGGAATTATGTTGTGTAATACTGATGAACTCGATAAATGTTTCTCCAATGTCAGAATTTGCGTAATACCTAAATATCATAGCATGTGGGTCATTATGGGCAATGTCTGTCGTTGAATCGAGTATTATTGCAAAATAAGCAGCTTCCTTAATTTCTGATATTATTTCTCTTATTTCTTTAGCTATTAACGCTATGAATTCTTCACAAGTGTGGTAAGAAAGATAATTTGATCTGCCAGAACCACAGTTGGTGTACATTTTCATGTGATGTTTTAAAAAATCATCAAATTCACTTAAATAATGTCAAAAAAAATTAGCTAACGCCTTTTTATTCCTTTTTATTTATTTTAACGCCTTTTTATAGGGAGTAGGCGAGGCCGTTTAGCCCTATCTAACTTTTGGAGAGTGAGTGGGCAGTTCAATCTTCACTGGCAGCCAATCAGAGATAGCTGGCCCAAGGCTATCACTAATTAAGCGGCACACAGTGAAGAGAGACGGCTCAACAAGTGCCGCCATCTCGTGGTCCCTAACCCTAACACAATATATTTAATGTCTGAAATAATGTAGGTTCTACGGTCGATTTTCGTGAGTTTACGGGAGGAGGAAAACCCGAGTATCCGGGAGAAAAAACGCACTGCCGTGAATAGGGTGAGCACAGAAGTGTGAAGTACAACTTCAGTTCTACGAAATTCTTCATTTTCAGAACGCAAGAAAGACAAAATTGCCCCTTTTGACTATTTTGCTGTTTTTCATTTTCTCTGAGTCGATTTCTTTTACTACTCCGAATTCAAATTTTCTTAGCATCATTATGTGTATTAATCTATCAAAAGCGAAATAAATATTTAGTAAATCCAAAAGAAACATATAAATAAAATAAACAATTACGTTAAAAGCCTAAAAAAATACAAAAATAGAAACAGTGGTATGTTGGTTTTGTTGAAATAAACGAGTAACAGTAAAATAAGAATAATAAATTAATTGAAAAATATATTCTTACCGACTGCGACAACTACTTTAACCATATAAATAGGTATATACTGTACACTTGTATACAGTATACTGCTTTACAAATACTAGCCAAATAACGGTAACTAAACTATCAGCTTAATTGCCGTTATTTGGAATTTCCTTTACTCTTCTACGATATTTGACCCTTTTTGGCGCACAATTTATTTATTGTGTCTCTTCCCAAAAATAAAAACGAATTTCACATGTATACAATAAATATCAATATTAAAAAAATCTTGGTAATATTAAACCAGAAACGTTGTAAGTCATTTTATATAAATAAATGACTAACTTATATCAATGCATTATAAATAATTATACAACTTCTACGATACTTTATATGTAATATTAAATTTTCTAAATAGTTTAAAATCTTTTAATGTAATTCTAAATATATATATATTATTTACAGTTTTAAATATTCCATATAATTGAATCATAATTAATTTAAAGAAAGATGTAATTAAAATCTTTCTGTGAAAGATTTCAATTGCAGTGTTGATTGTTTCTTTTGAAAACGATATCAGCGATCTGTTCTTTCCTAACAGGATTCTGGGAAATCACAGGGCGAAATATTCTTAAGAACGTTATGAATTAAACTGACCATATATTTGATCTCTGTATTAAACTGAGTCACTCAGTGGTTGATTAATACAAGTCAAAATGAACTAACATTTACTAAGAGAAAATTTCCAGAGAAGGAGATTGGAATTTGAGAGCCCGTGTAGCTCAGTAGAAGTGCCGTTTGCACTCTTCGGCGCTTGACCGCACGAAGAACGGATTTGGTGGTTCAAATCTAGTCGCCGACTAGAGGAAATTTTCCGAAGCCTTTTTACGACCGCTTCCCGAGTTAGTCGATCTCTGGCACGGGCTAGCGGGTTTTTTCTCCCGGAAACTCGGGTATTTCGTCCCGTAAACTCAAGAAAATCGACCGTCGAACCCACACTATTTTCAGACATTAAAAATATTATGTTAGGGTTAGGGACCACAAAATGGCGGCACTAGCTTGCCGCCTTCTTCACTGCGTACCGATGAATCAGTGATTGCCTTGGGCCAGTTATCTCTCTGATTGGCTACTAGTGGAATTGAACTGCCCACTCAGTCTCCAAACGTTAGATAGGGTAAACGGCCCCGCCTACTCCCTATACGGGAACAAATAGGCGTTAGAAATTTTTTTTTTTTGATAAGAACAATAGTCTAAAAGCCCAGGTAGTCCAGAAGCGAAAACCAACTGTGACAAAATGAAACTAGTTTATTTATGTAAAAACACAAAAACACAACCAATTTATTAAGTATATCTTTATAGAGTTCATAATTAAAAGGACTCTAATAATAATAATAATAATAATAATAATAATAATAATAATAAAAATCAGCTAATGCCTTTTTATTCCCGTATACGGGAGTAGGCGAGGCCATTTAGCCCTATCTAACTTTTGGAGACTGAGTGGGCAGTTCAATCTCCACTGGTACCCAATCAGAGACAGATGTCCCAAGGCTATCATTAATTAAGCGGTACGCAGTAAAGAGAGACGGCTCAAATGTGCCGCCATCTCGTGGTCCCTAACCCTAACACAATATATATTTTTTAATGTCTGAAATAATGTGGGTTCTACGGTCGATTTTCTTGAGTTTACAGGACGAAAAACCCGAGTTTCCGGGAGGAAAAACCTGCTTGCCCGTGCCAGAGATCGACTAACTCGGGAACCTGTCGAAAAAAGGCTTAGAAAAATTTCCTCTAGTCGCCGACTAGACTCGAAACCAAGCCTTCCTTAGTGCGGCCAAGTGCGGTGGTGTGCAAACGCCACATCCACTGAGCTACACAGGCTCTAATAATAATAATAATAATAATAATAATAATAATAATAATAATAATAATAGTAGTAGTAGTAGTAGTAGTAGTAGTAGTAGTAGTAGTAGTAGTAGTAGTAGTAGTAGTAGTAGTAGTAGTAGTAGCAGTAGTAGTAGTAGTAGTAGTAGTAGATTTCTACAGATGTGTCTCATCTTGTTTAAGTATTATCAAGTTATTCTGAAGCATTATGAATTTTGCTATTTTATTATTATCCCACTAATATTTCTTGAAATGTGGCACTTTTTACAACAAAACTGGCTAAGTTATGTTGAATATATCTGTTCGCAAATATACTCCAAATCCCTTTGACCTAATAAAAATATAGAATGCTGATGAAACTTCATAGCATTCTATCTGTTAAAATGCAATTATCCATACTCCCACCATTAACGGATTATTGTCGTTATGTGTAGTATTACTTGGAATTTCCTTTACTCAAAAAAAAAATCAGCTAACTCCTTTTTATTTCCGTATATAGGGAGTAGGCGAGGCCATTTTTAGCCATATCTAACTTTTGGAGACTGAATGGGCAGTTCAATCTCCACTGGTACCCAATCAGAGATAGCTGGCTCAAGGCTATCACTAATTAAGCGGCACATAGTGAAGAGAGAGAGAGACGGCTTAACAAGTACCGCCATCTTGTGGTCCCACACCCTAACACTCGTATTTAATATCTGAAATAACGTGGGTTCTACGGTCGATTTTCTTGAGCTTACCGGACGAAAAACCCGAGTTTCAGGGAGGAAAAACCTGTTTGCCCGTATTTGACCCCCTTTTTTTTGCTGCACAACTTATTTATTCTGTCTCTTCCCAAAATAAAAACGAATTTCACGTGTGCAAAAATAAATCAAAATGTTTGTTTACATTGGAAATGTTATGTCAAATATTTATATTCTTTAAATAACATTTATTGAAATAAATATGAAATTTTGCTTTCTTTTCTTGCAAAATAAGATTATGGGTCGCACATTTCAATTTTAGGAACGATTTTTTTTTTTAATGAACAACAAATGATGTTAAACTGCATTACTCGGGGTTTCCGGTTGTGAGTCTTTTTAATATCAAAAATTTATATCCAATGGTATTTTATCAGAGCCTCTTCGCCTTTGTCCTTTGCTTAAAACTGCAACAGTACAATTACTTTGGATAAATAACGAATTCAAGCAAAAAGAAAGTGCACATATGTTATAGTTCCCCCACCATTTCTAGATCCCTTCTTGGCTTGGTGCCAAGAATAGTCGATTCATGCTGAAGGGGAGAAAGAAATGAAGGATGTACGAATTGGTCGCCAACATGCGAAATCACGTGCTTTCTTGTCTGTCGCTGTATTAGTACTAGCTTGATTTTTGTTGTTCTCTTTTTACATTTTTTTTTATTATTAATTTGTATGATGGATCTAGTACAGTCAACAAGTTCTATTGTTATACGTTTCAGTAGCTCTTGCAAAAGAATATTGAATAATGTGCTGACATTCTGCGAAAAAGAATCGTCAGAAGGCCGTCTTCTAGTTCCCCTTTCTCAAGTCATAAAACGTGCAAGTGCAATTGCGGGCATATCGGGGTCGACTGTTAAAAGAATTCGTAGGGAATCAAAAGGTGAAGGTAAGCCAAAATTTAAATCTCCTAAAAAAAAAGCGCCAGAGAAAGAAAACCATCGAAACCATAGGTTTGAATGATTTTGATGTAGACGTTATAAGAAGAACTATTCACGAATTTTACGTGGTCGAGAAAAGAGTGCCAACTGTTCCGAAATTGATTCCTGTGCTTAAAGAAAAAATTAATTTTCCTTGGAAAAGAGAAACTTTAAGGAAAATACTTCATGAAATCGGATTTTGTTTTAAAAAGTCCCAGAATAAAAGGAAACTTATCATGGAGCGAAGTAACATTGTTTTATTTCGAACGCAGTATTTGCACGTATTAACACTCTACATACATTTTTCCAACTGTTATACAAGCAAAATAGTTACACTTTAAAAACAGCAACGTTCGTAAAAGAAAAGCTAAATTTTACCTGTAATAATAAACAAACTCAGTTTGTTTATTATTACATCCCAGAAGACAGACTGATTACCCTATTATCGGAATGGATTCTCCTTTTTCTGACATGCGCAGAAGTGTCGAGGGACCTCAAATCGGTGGGCGAACTATATCTAGTAGTATTGTGTGTGTGTGTGTGTGTGTGTGTGTGTGTGTGTGTGTGTGTGTGTGTGTGTGTGTGTGTGTGTGTGTGTGTGTGTGTGTGTGTGTGTGTGTGTGCGCGCGCGTGTGCGCGCGTGTGTGTGTGTGCGTGTGTGCGCGCGTGTGTGTGTGTGTGTGTGTGTGTGTGCGCGTGTGTGTGTGTGTGTGCGCGTGTGTGTGTGTGTGTGGTGATAATTTTGAGAGTGGGGGGAGGGAGTTAGCCATTAAAGGCGAATTAATTCTGTTATGAAAATTTTGGAAATAAAACTTCATTTTAACGCATGCACTTAACACATGTTTCGAAAGCTAAACTGTAGGGAAAATATTGCTACTTCAAAACTGCCGCATGATATCGAAATTAGCCGAAAATACGTACATAACAGTTGACTTCATAACTGCCATTTATTTCAATTTGTAGTGAGTGATTAGGGGAATACCAAGAAATTTGAAATGCAAAAACCTAAAGATTACGTTATAAAAATTATGCATTACATGATATGATTCGAAATTTACGTATGATTCTCTATAAAGCAAAATTTAAAAGTGCGAAACTTCGCACAATCTGTGAACTAACCTTCGAACTAAGATTATGAATAAAAAATAAGAAAACTTACGTTAAAAGACGTTTAATTTTCTTGACCAAAAGGTTCTGGAAAGACTTTTAATGGGATTATATTGATCAAGTGCATATAATAAACAACTATGTTATACCAACTAGTTTCACCAACTAAGGCTGTTGGCATCTTCACGGTACATAACTGATGTAAGACACTAAAAAGTAAAAAACTGTTACAAACTATTATCAACCGATTCCAATTCTAATACTGTAATTGGAATCGGTTGATTATAGTTTGTAACAGTTCTTTACTTTTTAGTGCCTTACATCAGTTACATACCCTGAAGATGCCAACAGCCTTAGTTGGTGAAACTAGTTGGTATAACATAGTTGTTTATTATATGCACTTGATCAGTATAATCCAATTAAAAGTCATTCCGAAGAAAATTTAATTTGAAACAGATGGAGGCTGTATTCATTTTTAGATTCGGATTTTCATGAATTTATAAAATAATTGTTTCACAAAAATAATTATCTTCAATCAAGTTCTGGGAGAATTTTAAAATGTATTGGCGATTAAAATAATTAGCAAAAAAATTGATAGTGACATTGATCTTCCAATGTGATACAACATGAAGTGAAGAAATGATGAAAGAATTTTTTATTTTGCGCTGGCATTAAAAACTATAATTATACGATAAAAACAAGCAGCAAGAAATTAATATAACTCATAGGTATTTAGTCTGATATAACTTAGAATCCGGTTACAGAGCAACGGCAATCAACTGCGTTTCTTGCTGTAGGCAACTGAACATAGCTACTACGTACGCCAGGTAATCTAGTTAAGTGTTCTTTTCAGCGTGAAGGATTATTGCTCCTTCTAATGGACATGACTGTCAAACTGCACTTCTTTTCCATGTTCTTTCATCAGGTGGACAGAATATTATGCAGGTTTGCTGGATGTGTATATACGTCCTGCAAAGAAATGGTATGCTTACATACATGAATTTTATGGAACACAGGAGTTCCTGTTAGTTTTATATTCTAAGGAAAGAACAATGTATTTCAAATAGAAGCGGGAGGATTTACAGTTTTCAGTAGCCTCTAGTTTTTATATTATGAATTTAATATTAAAAAATTAAGTATTTTATTTTGTAACTATAACTACGCTGTTTTTTATTGTTCTTTGTGAGGAGTAAGGTTTTAAAATGTGGCCCCTCATAAAGAGTGAGGCCCCCAGCTTGCGCATCATGCGCCTAATGGTAAATGCAGTCCTGTGCACAGACCTTCTGGACAATTGGAGGAATGTCATCAAGGCCAAAAGACTTTATTGTGTCTAATTTAGACAACAAGTTCACGATATCTTTTTGGCAAAATGATATAACGGGACATTGTATGTTGGGCAGTTGGAATGACTAGAGGGCATTTGCCATTGTCAGTTATGTATGCATTGGAGGCAAAGTGTAAATCCAGGAGGTTAGCTATTTTTTGTGGGTGATGTTGCAATTGAGCCATCTTGGTATGATAGAGGTGGGAATAGTGTAGGGCGAAAATTACGATCAATTGCCTTGGCAAGAGACCGAAAGGCATGGCTGTCATTTGGACAGGCTGCAAGCTAACTGCTTTTTGTCCATTCAAATCCTGTTTTAGATGCACTGATAATTTTCTTGCATCTGTTTCGGGCTTCAGTATAGTCATTGAAGGAGGATGGGATTCTTCATTTGAATCAGTTGTGGTATGCCTGATTTTTCATTTGTACAGCCTTGGCACATCTTTTGGAGAACCAAAGTTTAGTTAGGGGACGGCAGTTCAGAGTAGTGTGGGGAATGTATGTTTTCATTCCAGTGAAGATTATTTTGGTGATACCTTCGGTGCATATGTTTGGACTGGAAGACTGGAAACAATAATCCAACTATGGGAATGAAGCATAGCTCTCGGAGATTGTCCGATTTGGCATGATTATAATGCCAAACTACTCTTGTGTGGGAATGACTGTGTAAGCGTTGTTGCATGGGGAAGAGATGAGAACTAGGTTGTGGTCAGAATTACCCAGGACTCACTACATTCACTACATATTTGGAGGGAGTCATTAGTAAGGAAGAGATCTAGGTATTTGGGGGGTGGTTCGGGTTATCTGTTATTCTGGTCGGCTTTTGAACAATTTGTGTAAGGTCATTAGTGATGGCAAATGTTTCAGCATCTCTGCCTGCAGGATCTGTACAACTGGAAGAGGAAAGCCAATTGGTGTTATGGACATTAAAATTACCCAGGAGGATTATTTCGATGTTAGGAGATTGAGACTGGAGTAAATCAACTTTTAGGGAGAGGAAATGAAAGAGCTCAGAATGATTGCTGGTATTAAGGGAGCGATAGAGACAGCAGATGAATTTTACTGAGTGGCGAGGGATAGCTTCAGCCAGAAAAGGTCGAAGTTGGGCCATTCTAGGTTATGTGCTCTCTCTGGCAGAATATTTCAGAGCGGATATATGCACAGACGCCACCCTTGGTGGTCGAAAGGAGTTAAACAGTGTATAGTTAGGAAGGTTGAGATGAATAGGCCGCAAGAAGGTGAGATTTGGGTTTCTGTTAAAAGTAGTAGGTGGGGTTTGATGTACTGCAGATAGTAGTGAAAGCTATTAGGGTTGGAATTGAGGCCAACAATGTTGGTAAAGTGGATATCCAAGGTTTTGTGAGGCATGGATTTGGTCGCAAGGGTCTTGCTCCCTTCTATACAGTACCTGCATACCGTCTCCTTGGTGACTATTAATGGTGTCACTTGGTTTTTTTACTAGATTGGTTTGTTTGTAGATAGTAGTGAACGCTATTAGGGTTGGAATTGAGGCCAACAATGTTGGTAAAGTGGATATCCAAGGTTTTGTGAGGCATGGATTTGGTCGCAAGGGTCTTGCTCCCTTCTATACAGTACCTGCATACCGTCTCCTTGGTGACTATTAATGGTGTCACTTGGTTTTTTTACTAGATTGGTTTGTTTGTAGTCTATCATCCAACTGTTTTCTCCATTTTGGCGTTTTTCTTCTAGATGTCTTCAGAGTTGGTCTCTTTGTTCTCTCTGGGCAAAGGTTAAATCAGGTGAAGCACGTATGAGCGACTGGGAGCAAATGTCCTTTAGCTTGTTGTTTATCGCGTAATAAATTTGGATGTGTTTGTCGGTGTGTCGCAAGTGTGTCACTTTCACCAGACGTCTTTTGTTTGTGGGTCCGAACGATGGCATTTGACGATATTTTTGGGATGGAAATTGCATTCTTATGCTAGTTTGCGACACCTTCTTTTAAGAATTCACCGTTTTTTCCCGTAGGAAATTCATGATAACGGCGTTGGGTTTCCTGTTTTCAGCCTCGAGCGACTCGTCTACCGTTGATGCGATTAGTTCACGAAGTCCGTTAGCAGGCAAGCGCACTTGCGATCGGGCGCTGGTTGTCGAGTATCTAGAGGTTAGTTTCCAACTTTCTGATTTTGGAGGAGAAAGTATATATCATAGTATTCAGCTATTGTTCGAGGTTTTGAACTCTCTTGCCTAGGTTTAGTAGCTGTTTTACGGAATGGAGGCACATCTTATAGAAGTAGGGCTGGTTGAGATCGATAGAGTTTGTGCGCCGATTCATCTATTTTCGCTCAGGAAGTATGCGGCCAGTTGCAACATAAATCGCATAATATACCTTTTTAATTTTCTTTAAGTTTGGTTTCCCAGCTGTAGCACTTCGTGATGGCATTTGGTTTGTTGGAGATTCGCGACGCTACGCTGACGGGTCTTGAGGTAATCTTCCGATGTTGGCCTTTGTTGCCGCCATCATTACTTCGCACGATAGACATAGCGCTTTCACGTGGCTCCTTCGTTGTACAAAATAGCTGATTTAATGGGCTATGGGTACATACGAGTTGTGCTGAAGTAATTGGCTCCTTCGTATCCTCCATTGGTTTTTCGTTTGCTTCTTGTTTGGCACAGAAAACATTTGCAATTACGATGGAATGCGGGAGCACAAGTTTAACGTAACTTATACACAGGTGCCACCTATTACACATTGAAGATATCAGAATGTCACTATTTGTTGATCAGATCATAACCGTTGATTTCGGATATCCAGTTGAGCGGTACACTTATGAACATGCCACCTGTCCACGATGACACCTCTCTCAAAGTCACTGAGTTCACGTCATTTTGCCATCCGAACTGTATTCAACTGCTAGATTAAATACTGCTTCCTACTACCTGTAAACCGGTTTTTATGTTATTAATAAACCTGGAATGACCAATAATTATCCGAATATCCCCGTTATTAGTAGTTATGGAACATAGTATATGTTAGTACTTTTAATTCAGTAACAGACCATGCATATTACTAAGAGTAAATATTGAAAGATCATTTAACACTGTGAGCCATAAATACGTCTTCGAAGTAATAAAGGAAATAGGTTTTTGGAATAACTTTAAGAGCTGGTTGAAAACATTTTTTATGAGAATGCAGAAATCATTGTAATTATAAATATAAATATGCAAATAAACTGTTTCGTACGGAAACACTGTCAATTTTCTTGAGTTTACGGGGAGAAAAACGCGACTTTCCGGGAGAAAAAACACGCTTGCTCGTGCCAGAGTTAGTGGATCTCGAGCACGGGCAAGCGGGTTTTTTTTTTCTCCTAGAAACTCAGGTTATTCGTCCCGTAAAACTCAAGAAAATCGACTGTAGAGCCCACATTATTTCAGACATTACATATATATGATATTAGGATTATGGACCACGAAATGGCAGCACTTATTGAGCCGTCTGTCTTCACTGTGTGGCGCTTAATTAGTGATAGCGTTGGGCCAGCTATCTCTGATTGGGTACCAGTGGAGATTGAACTGCCCACTCAGTCTCCAACCTGAGTCAGTCAGCCACCTGAAAACAGAAATGTGCAGATTTCCGCTGAAATCGATTCGAAAATCGGTATTGCCACCGAGAAAAAAAATCACGGGAAATAACGTCTACATCAAGTTGTTAATGGCGGCAAAACAATACATCGTGAGAATAGGCCTTAAGATGGGACCAACAGAAAATGACGTAAATGGCAGGCAAACGTAAATTGCGAGAACGTAAAAACGGGGTTTTACTATATATATATATTATATTTTTTTTTTTTTTTTCTTAGGAAATTTATTGACCTTTTTAGTTATCATACACTAGCTACTTAGGTGGCGCTTTTTGGAATTGTCAGTTATTGTTTAATTTGAGCTTAAAATGTACTGAAGTTGCGTGTGACACACAGCTGAAAATTATACTATTAAATAATCTTTTTTACGTGAGTTTTTCCGTTATTAATTTTGTATTTGTGTGTGTGTGTGTGTGTGTGTGTGTGTGTGTGTGTGTGTGTGTGTGTGTGTGTGTGTGTGTGTGTGTGTGTGTGTGTGTGTGTGTGTGTGTGTGTGTGTGTGTGTGTGTGTGTGTGTGTGTGTGTGTGTGTGTGTGTGTGTGTGTGTGTGTGTGTGTGTGTGTGTGTGTGTGTGTGTGTGTGTGTGTGTGTGTGTGTGTGTGTGTGTGTGTGTGTGTGTGTGTGTGTGTGTGTGTGTGTGTGTGTGTGTGTGTGTGTGTGTGTGTGTGTGAGAGAGAGAGAGAGAGAGAGAGAGAGTACTTCTAAAAAGAATGATCAAAATCAAAACCAGTTAAGAATACAATTTCTGGAAGTGAACTATTGTAACTCCTAATGTATAATTAAACATTGTGCTAAAATGATCTACAATTTATATTATTTTTAATAGTAAAGCAAATGGAATGAGTCTACAAAACGGAATGTAACTAAGAATATAATTATTCATATGTAACTACTCTTATGTAATTAGAAATTAGTATGGATAAACCAGTCTGTCACAAATGCAATAAGAAATGTCTTAAATATAAAATAATTTTAAAAAAATTGGCCAAATGAAAGCAGAAAGAAATTTACACATAACCCACGATGGATTGTAGGACTATAGAATTAGGAGAAGCAATTTCACAAAATTAAATAATTATAACAAATAGTATATCCCTCAGCAGGGCGGTAATTACACTTATCAATGGGAGGGTGGAGCCAGAGGCGCTAGATGCTCCAGCACCCCTCCCTCGTTGATTGAGACTCTTGAATTTGCCCTAATTTTTCGGGTCCAGCTAGAACCTCCTGCCTGTGCAGAAGTATTATACAGATCCCTTTCCCCTCAGCGTAAGGGCATCTGTATAATATTGTATACTATGATGTATATATGCACTATTGGTTTGATAAAATCATCCCAGAGGATGTAGCGTCTGAGTTCATCATGTTAAACCTCCCTAAGAAAGGCGACCTAAGCGCGGTTATAGTCGCCGAGTACAATTTTTTCTAAGCCGTTTTTCGACCGGTTTGTCGATCTTTGGCACCACAATCCCTTTTTCTTTAATCCTGGAAACTCCGGTTTTTCGTCCTATAAACTCAAAAATCGACCCTATAAAGAACAATGTTTCAGACAACAAAATAATCTTAGGATAGCTGACAAATCCCAGAGTGGTTGTATGTGTCAGCTGCCTTTCTTCGTTGGATGCTGTATATAATTGGAGATAGGCTTGGGCCAGATTAATTAGCTACCGGTGAAGTTTGACTTCCCCTTTATTCTCCAAAAGTTAGATAGCACTAAAAACAGATCTGCCTATTCCTTGCAAGGGAATAAAAGGCGTTAGCGGATGGTATGACCCAAATTTATTAACAGAAATTAATAATGAAGAAATCAATACTGATATAAAACGAATTACATTATAAGAACTAAACAACAATAATGGGAAAAAATAAAATAAAATAAATCGGGTTAGATGGCATAAATACAAAGCTTTGGAAATATGGTGGAGAATATTAACGTGAACGATACTTAAAATTAATAAGTAACAGTTGGAGGAAATCTGAGATTCCTTCAGAATGGTTAAAAGCTACTGTTATTTATGTATTTCAGAAAGGAAATGGAGATGACTGTATAAATTACAGAGGAATAATTTTATTAAATACAGCTTAAAAAAATTAAAGTAAAATTCTGAATAAAAGAATTAGATAAATTGCAAACAGTCTGCTCAAACAAAAATAATTGCAGATATATCGAACCGTATCGTTGAAAAAAAGATAAGAATTTAATTTCGGGCCTTTAGAAATTATGAGAAAGCTTTAAATAAAATACACAGAGAAAAATTATGGAACATAATGAAGAAGCATTGATATCAATTACATTTGGTAGAAGCTATAGAATGCTTATATAAAGATACAAAAATATAGTTAGTGCAAAGTAATAAATTAATATAAGATATTGAAAGTAATCATGGTAATGCGGGGTACCCTGTGGAGCTCAGTGGAAGTAGTGTTTGCACTCCACGATAGTAGATCGTCCAAAGAAGACGTAGGGATCAAATCTAATCGCCGAATTGAGGAACATTTGTAAACTTTTTTATTTTTTTCTGCCGGTTCCCAAGTTAGCCGCTCGCTGGCACAGGCCAAATGGTTTATTCTCAAGAAAATCGATCGTAGAACCCACACTATATCAGACTATAAATATACAGTGCTAGCAGAGGCATAGTGAGGCTATAGGCAATAGGGCCCCGGCCATAGGCGCAAAAATTTAGGTTTTTAAAGTTTTTTTTTTTTTAGAGCGGTGCAATTTTTTTTCCTGGCCATAGGCGCCAAAATCACGACATTTCTGGTGCTAGGATTAGAGACCACGAGAAGGTGGCATTTGTCAGCTGCCTCTCTTCACCAAATGCCGGATGTTGTTAGTGATAGTCATCGGCCAGCTATTTGTAATTGGCCTCCGGTGGAGATTCAAATGTCTCCCCTTCAGTTAAAAAGTTAGGTAGGGTTAAAACGGCCTCTCACCTAACAGCACTTGTTTGCCAGCCTCTTCATCGGTCGCTGCTATAATTAGTGATAGACATGGGCCAGCTATCTCTGATTGGCTACCAGTGGAGATTGAACTGCCCACTCAGTCTCCAAAAGCTAGATAAAGTATAAAGGCCTCTCCTACTCCCTATAAGGGAATAAAAAGGCGTTAGCTGATTTATATATATATATTTTTTTTTTTAAGGTTACTAAGTAATTTTATAAACTTAGTTATTTTACTCCTAATCCCAAGTAATCAAACAGTTTCTATATCTCCTCCAGAGATTTTTATTAAAAATAATAACACCTTTTTGCCACTTGTATAGGGAAAGTTGATAAGGCTCTGTATTACTAAAACCTTGGGATTTAGGGTCTAGCTACTCACTGAGGAGACCTCAAAAAAGGTTGAAACCAGTCTGGGTAGAGACCCCACCCATAATGTATTGCAGTATACATCTCTTAGAGAGATGTGCTTTACATTATGGAAAATACTAAGACTAGTGATCAGAGCTTTTCCCACCATTACTATGAGTTGCACCACCTGTAGACTTTATATATATATATATATATATATATATATATATATATATATATATATATATATATATATATATATATATATATATATATATATATATATATAAAGAAAAAAATCGAGTTTCCAGCAGGAAAAAAATGAATTTCTCAGAGAGAAAAAAAACAAGTTTCTTCGAAAGAAAAAAAACCGCTTGCCCGTGCCGGAGATCGATAAATTCGGGATCCGGTCGAAAAAAAAAAAAGGCTTATAAAAAGTTTGTCTAGTCGGCGACTAAACACGAATTGACTACGCCATTTATTGAGGTGGTCTAATAGTGAGGACTACATAAACCACTTTCACTGAGCTATGATCTTTAAATATGATATTCAAAAATCAGTTTATGAAGTAAACAAAATAATCCACAACACAAAAATTTCACAAAAGAAAACAAAACTCATAATAAGAGTTCACGATCATGTTTGATTAAAAATAGTAAGAGAAAATAAAATTATATAAGAGATAACAGAGTTTAATTATTCAGGCTGCATGATAACATTTCAAAAATATAATGATCTAAATGAAAAAGTAAAGAAAGTTCAGAATATCTGTGGAACACTCAAGAGACAATAAAAAACAACATGAGAAACTCAAGTAAAATTGTATAAAGTAATGGCCACTCTCACTCTATTATATGGTTCACAAATATGGACTTAAAATGAATTGTAAAAGTAAATGTAACCTGCAGAAACGATATTTTTAAGAGCATTAAGGGAATGCACAAAATTGGACCATATAAGAAATGAAGCCATCAGAACACTGCTAAATATTTATAATGTAAATGAAAATATCAAGGAATATAGAGAGAAATAGAAATTGAGAATTAGGCTGGAAATAAATCGACTGGCAAATGAAGTGGATAAATATAGACTAAAGCTAAGACGATAGGGTAAATATCCATCTGTAGAATGGAAAGGCCAGTGAAGCCGGAACAGGCAAATGCCTAATGCTTGAGGAGGAGAAGTAGATGTGTCATCCAATCGTTTTCGACTGAACAAATGTTCTTGTGCTCTTGTGAAAAAATGATCTCCATTTCACTCAAATTCCTCTTTTTATCAGCATTTGCAAGTTCAGGATGGTATGTTCCTTTAGGTTTTCCGTCCAACTTTTTTTCCGGTCTTCCTTTCCTTCTCATGCATGTATCTTCCCGAAGATAACTCACTTTTCAAATGATTCATCTATTCGCATTAATATGCACAAAATACATTAAGTTATGTTTAGTGATCATACCTTCCAAGTAGGATTCTGTCTTTATACTATCTCAAAACTTCTTATTAGTCATTATTAGTCATGGGATTCGTAATATTCTCTTCGATGCCAATAATTCAAATGAATCATTTCGCTTCTGTCTTTCGTCTTAATAATCAAGTTTTCAAATCCATACATCATTACAGGAAATATCATTGATTTGACAATCCTAACTTTCAAAATCTTATCAACATCTCTATCTTTCATGTTTCTGTTACGTTTAACATGGTTTTCTTCCACATGACCACCATCTCTTATTCTGGACTCTAGTAAATCTTAAGTTTCAACGACTTCTATTTTATCTCACTCTATTTCAAAGTCATCCAACTTACAAGAAGCCATCACTTTTGTTTAGCTGATGTTTAAATCAAGCCTGTTTTTTCCCCCTCTTAACAAACAGAATATTCAACCGTACCAGATCTTCCTTTGTACCAACTGCATATCTTGAGTTTATAGTTTCTGCCACAAATCGTAAAGGGATAGGGCAACAGTATACAACCCTGTCGCACCCCTTTTTCCACTCAAACATTATCTGTTTCTTCAAAGTCTGTTTTCACGAAGTTTGGTGGTTATTATACAGCTCTCTAATCAACTGAATTAGATGTTCAGTGTTATTCCCATTGACCATATTATAACCCACAGTTATAAAAATTATAATTGACCTTATTATAATCCACAGTTATAATGAGATCAATGTTGTGAGCCACACAGTAAACGCTTTCCGATAATCAATAAAACAGGTGAATACTTCCATTTGAAATTATTTCACAAATTCCTCACAAATTCTCTCCTTTATAATTCTCCTTCAATATTAATAGCTTTCTTGTAGAAATCCTGCAGATACACTTCTCATCTGTTTTCATTCTTCCTTTCCCATCATACGTTTTCTTGAAAAACTTTTTTAACACTCCCAATTTGGGGATAAACTTCCCTGTAACTTTATTTATCTTTCTAAACAACATCTTGTGCTACCTGTAATGTTACTTTCTTCAAGCTCCTTTCACCTTTTGTTTTGATGTTTTAACTTAGATTTCCGAGCCTGTCATTACTAGAAATTTATAATAAACTGTTTAACCTTTTTTTTTATTTCTCTGAAGTTTAATTTTCTTCTTTCTTCTCGAATAGCTTCTTCTGACAGTAATTTATAATCTCTTTTCTTGCTACTTTACTTAGAGACTCATTTTCTTTTTCTATTACTGTAGATTTAATTTCTTTCCACAGTTCTAATTCTTCTCCTGTCCTCTCGGAAATTTTTAATTTCTTTCTGACTTCTACTTTAAATACTTACTCATATGATTTCAATTTAAGTTGACACTGTCCTTTTGATCTTATTATCCCTTAATTTAAATTGAACCTCAGCTAAAATAATTCATGGTCAGTTTCACAGTCTGCACCAAATAGATTATTGCTGATTGGTTTTTCGCTTGCAACAATATAATCTATCTGATTTCTGTATTCATCATTAGGTGAAGCCCATGTGTATAATTTTCCTTTATGTTGTTGAAAGCAAGTGTTTTCAATAAAGAAACTCTTCTCAACACAAAACTCTTATATCCTTTCTCCTGCTTCTTTTCTCGGTCCATTTCTTCATTCACTAGAAAACTGAATTTCCAGTAATGTCTCATTACTATTTTTCTCACAGTTTTGCATTCAAATCACCTAATATCAATAGAAAAGTTGTCTTATGAGTAATGTATTCTACTTTTTGCAATTCACTCAAAAGTTCTTCTACCTCATCTTCACTTACATCTTTAGTGAGTGCATAGACATGCACGAGTGACACATTCACTGAGTATACCTTAATTCGGATTAGGAGTATTCCATCAGACTGGGATAGAACCCAAAATATATATTCTATATTCTCTTCTAGTTATAAATGCTAGTACATTCCTTCTAACATTTTCAGGTTCACAGTAGAGCAATTGCTGCATTTTATTTCGTCTTAAAATTTTATGACTTATCATTCTACTAACATAGGCTCTAGTTTTGCGGGAATGTTCAAGGGAATTAGCATGCCTCTGACGAGGCTGTTCCATTTAAAACTCAGCTCTGGCAG
Source organism: Typopeltis vanoorti (assembly GCF_054136105.1). Taxonomy (NCBI): domain Eukaryota; kingdom Metazoa; phylum Arthropoda; class Arachnida; order Uropygi; family Thelyphonidae; genus Typopeltis; species Typopeltis vanoorti. Next base: position 95,997,831 of record NC_143550.1, on the reverse strand, counting down.
GATCTCAGGGGAGTGGAAAGAGGGCAAAATAATTATTACATAAGGAAGGTTCTAAGATGGCAGAAGCAAATTAAAGACCAATCAGTATTCCAAGAGTAATGGTAAAAGTACTGAAAAAATTGGTCAAAAGGAGAATTCAATAGTGGTTGGATAAGAATGTGATAATCTATGACAGACAATCTGGTTTTGTGAAAGATTGGTCATGCCTTAGTTATTTACTAACTTTTTTTTATAGAATGACAGAGGAGTTAAATAATGAAAATAGCTACTATGATTATTCCGGATTTTGCAAACACAACATTTGACTAAATACCATAAGGAACACATTTATGCAAATGGGTGTGAGATCGGTTAATTAGACAAGAGGAAGGTTGCTGAACAGATATCAAAAAGTGATATACGGATGAGCAGAATCCTGGAAGAGCTGGTGACTAGTGGTGCGCACAAAAAAAAAAAAAAAGGTTCAGAGCTAGGACCACAATTGTTAATTTATACTTAAATGATATATAGGAAGTAACCTGTAAGGAAATATTCAGATTATTGCTAGTGATGAAATTTTAGGTAGAGTAATAGTTAATCAAGGCGATGGGGAGAGCTTGCAAGATAATTTAAATAGCTGTTAGTATGGACAAAAGATAATGGATGTCAGTTTAATGTGGAGAAATGTAAAGTTATGTAAAGTTAAAGTTATTGTGATAAATAGTTTAAAAGCTATGTACCACAGTGATGGATCTGCATGCTAAGGATTTAGGATTTGTGCTGGTAGACACAGCTGAAGTTTAGAGGACATGTTTTGTTAAGGTTGCTAAGGTAACTAATAAGATTACTTGGCTATTGAAGAGCATAATAACAAGTAGAGATGAGGAGGTTGTTATCTCTCTTTATAATGTCTTGTTACGTCCACATTGGGATTACTAATAGGCAGCAATATCCTACACTAATAGAGACAGGCACATCAATCCCAGTCATCAGTGGAACACCAATTGCTAGATGGAACCTTCGCAGGTCCAATTGGAATGTATTTCAGAAACAAATAGAGCAAACCATTAGAGCATCCTGGAACATCCTGGAAAGTACTTCAAGCCAAATCCAACAAATACTGTGGATTCGACACAGCAAGCTTTCTTTCTGTTGAAAACTGGTAGAACACGAGTCCCACCCGAAATATGGAGTGAGCCTGGACAGAAGCCTAACCTATAAAAGGCCCATCACCAACCTGTCCAACAAAATTAAAACGAGAAACAGTATCATTTCAAGGCTTGCTGGAACAACCTGGAGTTGTGGTGCAGAAGTCCTAAGGTCGTCTGCACTAGCCATCGCATTCTCTGCAGCAGAATATTGTGCCCCTGTCTAGGAAAGAAGTGCACACACTAACATTATAGATACGCAGCTAAACTCTACCATGAGCACCCTCTCTCCTGGCTGCCTATCCTATTTAACATTGCTCCGCCGAACATACGGAGAAGGCAAGCCTCGATTAAAGAATTTAATAAATCAATAAGCAACCTACTCCTGTCCCTGTACCAGACTCTCATAAATCTACCTAGTCTTCGCTTAAAATCTAAAAAGCCTTTCTAGATCATAAACGAATTCTCTTGTCTGTCCTGCTATCCACACCTGACATGTTGAGGGAATACTGGTCCAACAATCTCCAAACAAACATCTTTCTGGTAGAAGTAGAAGAGCAAAACATTTCTGGTTTTGCTCATCCTAGGAATATTTTGGTCATCAATCAACAGGATCAGAACTGAATAAGACAGATGTGGCCACTTACTACATAAATAGAGGCTGTTAGACCACCCATATTGTGATTGTTCTCCAGTGGTTGAGACAAATACTCATATTGTGAAGGACTGCCCAAGGCGCCAATTTCACGTGGGGGTGACCTACAGAACATCCACAAGGAGATGGATGAGGCCTTGGATAGCCTTTCCATAGTGGACTTGTAGCTGTTCTGTATTCCTTTTGCCATAAGAATAAATAAATAAACAAATAAATTGCGATTACTATGCTCAGGTCTTGTCTCTTGGTTTTTTTTTGGGGCGGGGGGTCAGCAGGTAGGAATGATTCAGAGGCAAGCGAAAACATGGTAAGTGATCTATGGACCGTTCCCTATGAGGATAAATTGAGTGTGGGCTGCAGAAGTTGGCTAATAGGCGATAAAGAGAAGATCTGATTGAAATATTATTATTATTATTATTATTAGTAGTAGTAGTAGCATTACGGGAAACTCCAAGGAGTCCTTAGACTCATCGAGGGAGGCCTTAATATCATGTCTAGAACAACTATTCAACTTTCACACAGTATCTCTCATACTTTGCCCTGAACTCATTTACAGTCATGGCATACACAACAGACTCTGGCAGCTTATTCCACTCATTCACCACTCTCCAAGTAAAAAACCTAGCTCTAACAGCCTTGCTAACCACACTCTTGCCCAGCTTCCATGAATTGTCCCTAGTCCTCCCACCAAAAGTCCTATCCTCAAAAATATCTTCTGAATCAACCAATTTCTGCAACTCACAAATCTTCAACCTGTTCTCATAAGGTTCATTCTATAGACCTGCTATCATCTAGGTCACTCGTCTGTGGATCCTCGCCACCTCCTCCTCATCAAGAAGAAACCTCTGCACTCAAATTTGGGCACAGTAGTCTGGGTGGGGTCTTATCAAGGCTCGATACAGAGGGAAAATAACCTGTTTCTCTCTGCTCGTCAAAGTATTTTTCAGTAACCAAGTGTTTTGATGAGTTGATTTAGCCACTTTTGCGATGTGCCTCCTAAACTTCAACTCCATATCCACCAACACTCCCAAATCCCTGGCCTCATCAATCCCCTGGAGTACAGTTCCACCAACATTTTATACTGCTGCTAATCTTTTCATCCAAAAATACATAACCTTACATTTTGCCACATTAAATTGACATCCATTCTCCTTAGCCCAGCCCTCCAAACTATCCAAATCATCCTGCAAAACTTCGACATACTGTGCATCCACTATTGCTCTAATCAACTAAGCACCATCAGCAAATAAATGAATAGTTCCTCTCAGATCTTTTCCTATATCGTTAATGAACAAATTAAACAGTAGTGGTCCAAGAACAGAACCCTATGGCACACCACTTGTCACTGGCCGTCTTTTGGACTCTACTCCTGAATAAACCACTCTCTGATATCTCTCCATCAACCACCCTCCTATCCATCCTACCAACTCTATATACATCCCCATAAACTGCAGTTTACTGATTAAAATTCCATGTGATATCCTGTCAAAGGCCTTAGCAAGGTCCAGTAGGATCACTGTAAACCTATTTCGCTTATCCTGTTCAGCCATTACTGTGTTATAAAACGTAGGCAAGTTACTGAGGCATGATCTACTCTTCACAAAACCATGATGTCCCCCATACAGTATCCCATTTTCATCTATCCATTCCTGTATTCTCCTCTTGACTATTTTCTCCAAGACCTTGCCAGCGATTCCTGATATGCTGATTGGTCAGTAATTTATAAAAAGCAGTCTTGGATCCTCCTTTATGCAGTGGAACTATTTTCCCCTCTTTCCATCCCCTCGGGACTAACCCAGACTCTAGACTCAAATTAAACAAAATGGTCAAGGGCACTAACAATTCTTTAGCCGCTTCACGCACGACCAGAGCTGCTATACCATCCAATCCCACAGATGTATTCACATTAAGGTTTTGTAATAGACTATTCACCTCCACTTCATTCACCACAGTTCCCCTTTAAGCCATTGGTTCCTTCATTCCTGCAATGTCACAACCTGGATGATATACTCTTGCAAAGTTATCGTGCAGTAATTCCACCATATCAACCGATTCGGTTACCTCCCTACTATCGGCATTCTTTAAAATCATTATGTCGTATACATTTTTTCTTTTACTTGCAACATATCGAATAAACTGTTTGTGATCCTCTTTAGCCTGCATGGCTAATTTTAAGATACTTAAAGATTTTTAGGATTAATGCATGGGAAATGTTTGAACACATGGCTTTTGGGATTATTATTTGCTTTAGGGAGACCGAATGTGCATATGTCTCATGTGAGATTAAATGTAACAGTTTGCTTAATATACTTTCATTCAGTAAAACTTTGGTAAAGAAGATTGTTAAACTTACAGCGAACTCCAAACAAACAAACAAAAAAGTTAATATTGAGTGTAATCCTGCTAACAACTTTTGGAAATTCCTAATGTTCCTTTAGGTTGGCTCGTCATATACGCGAGGTATTTAATAATAAAAACTTTCCCGACTAGCAGATATATGAAAATATGAGGTAAGCACTGATCGAAAACAAAAAGATATAGTATAATAATCTTATTATTTTAATATTATGATTAGTTTTGTCCTCCTAGAGGACTCCTTCTGGGTTGCTCTTTGGTCAATCCATCTGCTGAATGATATCTGATCATTCAGCAGATGATTTGACAGTAACACTGTAAAAACTTCTGCATCCTTGTGTCTGATTGAATGTATTAATATATTCTAATAATATTAAAAGCAACGCTGTACAGCTCTCATTTACTCTCAGGTTGTCTTTCCTTTCAAGGAGTCCCACATTTGGAAGGCAGCAAGTTATTTATATTAATTATGCCAGCCTGGTTAAAAACAGCAAAACCTGCTAGGTGATACACGTAATTGACAGATATAAGTCACAATCACTTTATTAGTTGCTTCATCCCATCCTCGACTAACACTGATACCCTAACTTCCTCTATAGTGAGCTCAATATACTAAATGTCGTGTCATTACTTTCTTTGTAATGTTGAATGCAATGTTAATTTATTCAATGAACAGCACTGTGCTGAATGTATTGTTTTTCAAGGAAAGCGTTTCTTTGATTCGGTTTTCTTTTGTATGTCTCGATGTCTAAAACTAAAGCACATGCTCATACTGTACTTAATGAAAATTCATCATCATCATCATCATTAAATTCCTGAAATGTACCTTCAAGGGAGATATTATGATAGTACTACATGAAAAACATACATCATTAATGACTTCTTATCAACAATTTTCCTCCAAAATCAATCTGTTTTCATTCAAGACTCCAGCATTATTAGATCCTATATTTCTGTCTTCTGAGGCACTTTTTACTGTATCAATCCTCCTATGTCTTGGTCTTCCTCTGGGTCTTTTTCCTGCCAACCTGGCAGAGAACACTTATTTTGCTAATCTTTCCTCTTCCATTCTGTTTAAATGATCATATCACCCATCCTGGATGCTAACAATGCAAGTTCTTTCCTAATATCATCGTTTTAATATGATATTGCCATTGATGCCATATGTTAACACCCCTAATCTTTCTCAAGATCCACATATCTGTGGTCTCTATTCATTGGTCAAGTGTTTTTTTTCTAACCCAGGTCTTAGATCCATAAGTTAAAATTGTTTTCAATTGGTGTGCTTAAAGATCAAAGCTGTATAACGGTGAGGTGACCTCCACATAGCCTTTAAAGGGATGCGGAGAACCGCCCAGGCTTTCGACCTGATGTTCAATCCTCACCTTTATCACTTAATCAGGTAGATACCAAACAGCGTACACCAAGGATAGTGAACGAACGAAGATGGGTTTGCAAATTGGGAATTAGCTGACCAAATTGTATTCTTTTTGGCTTAAACTACAGTGTAAAATGATGGTACAACTTAATGAAAATTAGGAATCTTATAAAGCATCCGGATAAAAAAGTCAAGATGCTCAGTGAAAGTATTGAGGAGGTTGGTAAAATTATCTGGATACTCAACCATTGCTAACTTCTATTGTTTCACATTCATAGTTTCATTTTGTTCCTGTTTTCTACTTGGATGTAAAGTAAGAAAAAAAAAGAAAAGAAAAGAAAAGAAAAGAGTCAAATTATATAAATATATTAAATTAATATGCAGAATGTAATTTTAACCATATTACATCTTTAATCTAAATCATTACATAATATTGTTGCAATTTTAATACATTAAATAATGGATTTATTTTATTTATATAAAATAATGATAGCTAAATGAACGGCGCCTTTGTTGCGTGCAACGTCATCTTTCTCATCACTGTGACTCGTGTGTTGCTAAAGTGGATGGAGAGATTGAGGATCTTTGAGTATTACACTTTTGTTTGTTAATATTTTTGTTGAGAATGGTTGCCGTATATTTAATTTTCGCAGCTATATGTTTATTGAAACCTGGCTTTGCAGCTGATAAAGATGTACTTAATTCTGGCTTAATAAATACAAAAGTCGAGAGAAATATTGATATTGCTTCTCAACTCGTTAAGATTAATACCAAAATTACATTAGAAAACGCCGGCAAATCTCCTGTGTCTTATTTCCTCTTTGCAGTTCATTACGAAGTAAAGCCATTTCTTGCTTATTTAGGAGCCGTGGTGAGTTTCTTATTATTATTATAATTATGGCATTGTACACATGAAGTAATTTAGAGAGACAGCATTTTAAAATTTTGGAAACTGTTGTCTGTTATTCAAGCACATGGCTTTTGAAAGTGCAAAATACACTAGTTACGTGATAGCTTTTTTTTTTCCTCCTTTCCACCCATTATGAAATTTTGTGTTTAACATTTTTCTGTATAGTGATTACCAACTACAAGCAGTGGAGTTCAGTAACACAGGCACCATCTAAGATTCCTAGGCTGTTGATTCCATAGTGTAGTTAGAAGATAGGACATGCCCCATTGATTGGAATTTCCTCTCATGGGGAGAGTAATCAGCATTATCTAAAACGTATAGGGTTTGAGAGAAACCATATAGCACCCACACCAGCTGTCATATCTTCTCTTGAATTCATTCATACTACCTAGTCTAGCTACAAATGCTCTTACAACTTGAACAGCATATAAACCTTTAATCTATCAGTAAATCATTTACAGCTTTTAGCACTATAATAAATTTAGTTTAATCCTTTATCCAAGTGTGAGCAAACAAAGTTTGCGCCTGAAAATATCTTCACGACTGAAGCAAGGTGGTGCAACTCGGAGCAAAGGTGGACCAAGCTCCCATCACTCCTTGTCTCAGTATCTCCCACCATGCAAAGCACATGTCCTTGCAGACGTATAATGCTATGTATTGAGGGAAGGGCCACTACCCAGACTGGTTTCGACCTTTATTGAGGTCTTGTCAGTGGGAGGCAGACCCAGAGGTGGTGACACTAAGGCAGAAGCGTATGATGGAAGGTGACCAATACATTAAATATTAAACTTCCAACAGCTTTTAGCACGTACAGACCACATGTGGTTTGTATATGCTATAACGTGCATATGTAGCAGTATTCAATGTTTGAATATCCTCCCCTTTTGCCTTCATCCATGCCTAAAGTCTCTGAGGCCACATGTTGATGGTGGCACTCACAACATCTAACAAAAACACTGCCACTGCTCGCTCCAAATCCACCTTCAGGTTGGTAATGCCTGGAGGGGGTGTCATTTCTTCCAGACTACTCTCTCAAGCTCTGACCACAATTTGAGGCCCAACGGATTCTGATCGGGACTTTCAGATGGCCAATCAGATGGTGATATGCGATTGGGCACATTTGCCTCCAACCACTGTTGTGTGGTCCTTGCCATGTGTACAGGTGCTGAGTCCTGTTTGAATGTCTACTACCTACCATCAAACAATGTTGTTCAGGGGCCATACCACAGGTATGGTATCTTAATGCACTTTGGTGGAAGTATTGATCCCTTTCTTGCAACTGGATACCCTGATATGTCCCCCCCCCACAACCAAACCATCACTGACATGGGGGGGTGATGACCTCTCTGAATCCTGGGTGCTATGGCATGTGCTGTGTGACCATCTGGGGCATATACCTAATCATTTTTGTGGTTAAATGACTCTTTAGTGATGAAAATTTTCTCATCTGTGAAGAGGATATCTCTGTGTTGTTCACGTTCTGCCGGAGAAGTGCCTTTGATTTTTATCACCCCTGCCACATAAGTTGTGGTGTTAGGAAGTGTCCATTAGAACGATACTCTCACCCCCATGTCAAATGCTATTTCAGCTACACGGTTCTCATAATTTCTCCATTGCATGTTAATCCATACAGCTAGAGACAAATCTCTCTGCTGATAAACAGATGAATGTTGGCAGTGCACAGTGCCACTAACAGAATTGAGCTTGCGTAATTCTGCGAATAGCATGGACACCACACACAGAAAAATCTAGCTCTTACCACTTTCTTAATTGTACACAAACTTGGTTAAGTTTCCATGGAAACTTAACATCCATCTTTCATATAACAAAAAATTTCATCAGATTATATCCTCTATCCCATTCAGAAGTTTATAGACCTTTATTGCATCACTCCTTGTCTTCTGTTTGCAAGTATATGGACTGCAGGTACTTGATCTGTCCTCACAATCTACCTTCTATAATCCTGATATATTCAGGTGTGCAGATGGTGCAGGAGGAATTGGTAGTTTGTGGACTTGTGGAGTGAGTTTAATGGAAGGATTTATATAGGTGGATGGCTTGCGTCTAAACGGAGTTGATGTCAGGATTCCTTAGGAAGTGTTGTTCAGTTAATGTTTTTAAGTACAAAGTCAAGGAAACCAGAATTTTTGGGGGGGCGGGGGGGGGGGGTTGGATACAGGTGAATGTACATCCAGGCAACCTAAAAGTTATTAACACTTGATACTTAATCATGTGATTAAGTGATCACTATGGAAAATGTAACACCCCAGGTGAACTTTAGTGGGCTAAGTAACACAAGGTGTAAGGGAAGTTGTGGGGTGTAAGGAAAGATGATGATTTATGGTTTTAATCATGCAAGGACAGCAAAGATCATACTGTGCCATATGAAAGGTTATAGCAGTACACAAGATAAGACAATCACAAAAATTCATGCCTTCAGCTTGATTCAAACCTGCGACCTGTTGGTTGGAGAGTAGGTACCAATCGCCAGCCAGGCCAGTGATGAAGGGGTATTGCAATTTACATATACTAATGCCAGAAGTATTCAAAATAAGGTTGAGGACTTTGGGGCATTGATTAGCATAACTTGCCCAAAAGTCATAGGCATTAATGAGATGTGGTTGACTGAAGATGACATGGTCATAGGAATAGAATGAAAGGGATGCAGTGTCTTCAGAGAGAACAGAAGAAACAGGACAGGAGAGGGGGTTTTGCTAATGACACAGAAGTTGAAGCCAAAAAGAGTAGAAGTACTTCACAGAAACAGGGATTAAGAGGGCAGTTCATTTGAAGCTATAGGGACCAACAGTACTAAATATGTAATTGGTTGCTGCTATAATCCAGGAGGTATAAGCGAAAATGTAGATGACATGCACTTGCAAATAAGCATGAGTACAGGTTGAGTAGTTATTATGGGGGGGATTTCAACTATGGGGACAGAGATTTGAAGAGGAATGGTTATAGGAAGGAAATGGAAATCATACAGCTCCTGAGAGAGATAACTACCTGAGACAACATGTAATGGAGGGCACATGAGGATCAAGAGTGCAGGATGTGATCGTTGCATCAGAGAACACTAACCAATCTAGCTACACTGCCTTTGTTGAGAGTTTATTTTTCACTTGGTTAGACATTAATAAGTTTACTTTAATCCTTTATCCAAGTGTGAGCAAACAAAGTTTGCGCCTGAAAGTATCTTCAGGACTCGGGTAAGGTAGTGCAACACCAGGCAACTCGTTGCAAAGGTGAAGAAAGCTCTCATCACTCCTATCTCAGTATCTCCCCTAATGCAAAGCACATCTCCTTGCGGATATGTGTAATGCTATGCATTAGGCAAGGGCCACTACCCATACCGGTTTCGACCTTTATTGAGGTCTCGTGCCTAATGATCATGTCATCTTTGTTTGCTCACACTTGGATAAAGGATTAAACTAAACTTATTAATGTCTAACCAAGTGAAAAATAAACTCTCAACATCTTTCTCTGAATCCGGAGTAATTTAATAATAAGGTTGCACACCCTTTGGCAACTCCTATAGGTTAGGATGACCTCTCATTGCTTCTGCCTTTGTATCTCCACTACTGGGCCTGGCTCCCACTGACGAGACCTCAATAAAGGTCGAAACCGGTGTGGGTAGTGGCCCTTGCCTAATGCATAGCATTACACATATCTGCAAGGAGATGTGCCTTGCATTAGGGAGATACTGGGATAGGAGTGATGACAGCTTTCTTCACCTTTGCAACAAGTTGCCTGGTGTTGCACTACCTTACCCCAGTCCTGAAGATACTTTCAGGCGCAAACTTTGTTTGCTCACACTTGGATAAAGGATTAAACTAAACTTATTAATTACACTGCCTTTGCTTGGAGAAAGTGATCAAGATACACCTGATATTTAAAATTTTAATTATTTTTTACTAAATAAATAAATATATATTTTGTTTAGTCTGCAGCTACTTGCCATCTGGCAATATCCACTTGCCACAGGCAAGTGGATTTTGCACTTGCCCATGGAATTAATAGAAGTGATACAGTATTTCCCATAGAGGAGATAACCCAAGGTCATCAGATCTATTTAAGTATTTTTTTTCTTTATAAATATTTTGTTAGGAATCTGATCTCTGGGTTTAGCAGAGATGGCATTCTCAGCTAAGCCAAATTGTTCAAATGTACTGGATATAGGATTTTTGTTTTTCATGGCAGAGAGAGAATCAGATCTACCTGATTATCTGAAGTACGAGAAGCCAAAAAAGTGCAAGAGATAGACACCTGAAAGTTAGTTGGAGGAAGGTTGTCTTTTGGCTAAAAAAAAAGGAAGGTTGAAATCTTCCTAACAGAGTGAAAAGACACTACTGTTGGAAGACCTCAGAAATTTAATACTATGCCCAGATATCTCTTTAACATAAACGGGAGAAAGAAATCTGAGAGATTTCTTTCTCAAAGAGACTGGAAGCCTAAAACTTAAATGCCTTGTTGATAAAGGACTTGTTGAAACCATTTTTTAGAAAGGCAGATTTGATATAATTCATTTCTTTGCAGAAAAGGTTAGTCTGCTGTAGAATCTCAACTAGGAGCATGATGTTACAAGGTCTTAATGGTTTTGATTTTTTTTATTTATTTGGATGGTGGTATCAAGTATCATGGATATAACAGTCAGTATGCATTTCTTTTCAAAAACTCTGAGAAATGTAAACTATCATCAGGTTGACAAGGAATCAATAAATCTAGAAAGGCTAGCTAATTGTTTTCTTCCATCCTCTAGATTTAACAGAATTCTAGAATGAATGATATTTATTTTTGAGACAAAAAGTTTTAAATCATACATTCCATATCACAAAGTTGTCAACATCTATACAATACTATAGGTTTAGGAGAAATGTCATTAAAGAAAAATTTTCAAAATTCTCTAGAAAGTAGTTAGCAAGTATAAGAGAAAGAGGACTTCCTGTTGCTGTACTTTCAATCTACTGATGTAATTTATCTTGAACACTAAAATAACCAGAAGTTGAAACATATCAGGAGGAAAATCTTGTTTAAATAAATCATTAGTGTCTGTCAGAGGAATGTTAGCGAAAAGAGATAGTTAGATATCGTGATCTAAGCTGATCATACTATCAAATATCACAAATTTATATTTAAAATCTAAACAGCTCCTAATAGTTGAAGTGAAGGTTATAAATAACACAAAGATCCATAATTCTGAAGTTCCATTAAGACTTACGTAGTAGATTTATGGAACATTTATATAAAGAGAACGGTGAATTTTTTTATTTAAATCTGTTGAAATTTAAACAGATCTAATGCCTTTCATCAGATCTGTTTAAATCTTCGATTAATTCCTAATTAATC